>NC_041218.1:82410829-82461930 GCF_002837175.3 Physeter macrocephalus
GCCCAGCGGCCATGGCTCACGGGCCCAGCCGCTCCGCGGCATGTGGGATCTTGCCGGACCGGGGCACGAACCCGCGTCCCCTGCATCGGCAGGCGGACTCTCAACCACTGCGCCACCAGGGAAGCCCAAAACTTGCCATTTTGATAATGATAATAATACAAATGTAATTTATAGTTTTCACAAATTTCAGGGTGTTTTTCCTTAGCAGTATTCCCGAATTAAAATATTATATATGATATATGTATATCATTTTATAGCAGAGTGGATCAGCTTTATTATACAACCAGATTACCGTCGTAGCAATAGTTAGAAATCAGGACCTAAATGAATAAGACAAATATATGAAAAGTGAAAACCCCTTTCATCCAATAAGTTGCTTTGTTTTCTCTTGTCAGTTGGTATAATTTTGCATGAATTGATTGCTTTGCTTTGCTTGTTTTAATAGAATCACATTGTACTTGAGAGACAAATGAAATTCTAGGAGAATCACTAGGCATTCATTTACATAGAATCCTTTGTAAGGAATCATGTTTGTATTTTGGCACATTGGTATATCTAGGGACTAAAGTCATTTTATAGTGAGTGGTTTCATTATTTTCAGCCTTTTGATTAAGCTTTTGAGTACGTAATCATTATTGGCAGCATTTTATCATTAAAATATTTGACATTCCGTATCAGTCAGAGGTCATTTCCTCAGATCCTGTTGATTACAAATGCAAAAACTTAAAATGGTCTTCCATGAGCTGGACTGATAGATAATTTATGATTTAAAAAAATAATGATAGGTTTCTTTACTAAAATATTTTACATATATTATATTGACTTTAATATATGCCTCCCATATATATATGGGAGGAAGTTCATGGAGATTATAATCATGCTGCTCCTAATCTGTTCTTTGAATTCATTTCAGGTCTATCATGTATGCTATTTGAAATTGATTTATTTCCCTCCAACTCAGTTAAATTTTAAGTACCCTAACATTTCTTAAAAATCGTTGATTTGCACCGAATATGGAGATAGCTACATGATTTTAATGTTTAGTACAAAATTTCAAGGGAACTATATTAACTTACTTTGTTGTAATAGTTATTACATTTTCGTCTATTTTTTACTTCTGTAGAACCAAAATTTGTAGGTTCGTACATGATCCCTGACAATGAAGACCGAGATGACAACAAAGTGTATTTCTTTTTTACGGAGAAGGCCCTGGAGGCAGAAAACAATGCCCAGGCAATTTACACCAGAGTGGGGCGACTCTGCGTGGTGAGGACCACCTTTCTCTCTCACTAAGCTTGCCTAACTCACAATTTATGGTCAGGCCTTTGTTCATTATATAGTAGGTTTCTACTGTAAAATATTTTCTTCTATTCTGTTAGCCTCCCTAAAATTGGTATTTACTATCTAGTCTTCAGACTTCATATCTACTGAAAGTTTAATCTGAAAGGAGCTTTGCATTTTGTGTGATTTTCTCCATTTTCAAAGCCCTCCTAAGAAATGGCCTATAATTAGGCTATACTTCTTCCTACACGGAAGTTTGAGCTCCATTTTAAAAAGTTAATTTCACCAAAATCTTACTAGTTTCTTTAATCCACATTCTAAATAATTTACATAAGCATGTTTCAACAATTCAGATGGTTGATTCTGTAGGAAAAAACGTATATAGTTTTGTTGGGCATAGTCAGATAGGTTGTTTTGTGAACATTCAGAACCAACTGAAGTAGCCATATATATTGAGAGAATGCTAATAGTATTATAAATGTGAAGTTATTTTGATATTTAAGAAGATACTTGAATAAATTTAAGAAGATGTTTGTATGTTCAGTATATACGTATGTGTATATATATGCACATATACACACATATGTATTTTGTGTATGTGTGCAAATATGCCTGTTATGTGTATGTGTGCGTGTGTGTTAGTATTTCAAGGCTTTTTCCCTAAAATAAGAAAAAGAAGTGGATGCTTCTGTACTTCTGCGATAAGCAGATTATTTATCAATAAAATAATAATAAACGTTACTGTATCATAAAGCTTACTACTTTATTTAGGAAAGTGTACTCTTCTCTCTACTAACATTGTTTAATACCTGGAAACTGTATTTAATGGGCCAGGGTGAAAGTACACTGACAAGGCAGAATGTGCAAACCTAAAGAAAAAGTTTATGGGGAATTGCATCTTTAATATTATTTGAAGATTATGCTCAAATTTTCACATTAAATAAAAGAACTATAACTCTTGCCATCTGCAGGTTTAATAATACAAAATCTGTTGTTGGTAAAAGTTCCATGGGTACCCATTTACCTGCTTTCTGTTTTTTACAGAACGATGTAGGAGGACAGAGAATACTGGTGAACAAATGGAGCACTTTCCTGAAAGCTAGACTGGTTTGCTCAGTACCAGGAATGAATGGAATTGATACATATTTTGATGAATTAGGTAAATATTATTGGGAGAGTTAAATTTTCCACTTCGATATATATGCTTCTTTGTATAACCCTCACTGTTTCTAGCACATATGGAAATTTTGCTTTCTGCAGTAATTGACTTCTATCTAACTTAGAGTGAGTTCCCATTCTTTTCATCTTGGCCAGGTCCACGAATGGGGGACAAGGGAGTTGCGGGAACAGACCCTCTTGTTAGTTTAGAGTCGGCGCCTGTAGTTCCCTCCTTGAGGCCCAGCTCAAAGTCATCTGGAACAGTCATCAGTCTCACTGTGTTGTGATTTGGTCATTGTTATATGACTGTATATGGAAATTTATATCTTAAAATCTATCATGGGTTCTAACCTATTTTATGTCAATATATTTTCTTCACATGCAACGAGGGCTAAACATATTAAGTAACATAATGGTCTTTAATGTTTCAGAGGATGTTTTTTTGCTGCATACCAGAGATCATAAGAACCCAGTGATATTTGGACTCTTCAACACTACCAGGTAAGAAATGTATATGGTCAGTCAAAACATCATGAAACAAAGGATGCCAAACCCCTTCACCGTATATGCAGTTGAAAATACTATTGACCAATGTGTTATTCTCGCTTTCTATACTTTATAAGTCACTAATTTCTCTTCGTTCTCCTGTGTTTGCAGTTGTGCTTTGATGTTTAAAGCCACAATCTCAATCCAGATCCTTATTTGTTTTTGTACGAACATCCTCCTATGCTCAGTGTCCTAAGTTCTTCCCTCTCTGATCTACAACAGAATGATTTTTTTTTTTTCTCATACAGTTTTTAAGGTACTAGTTCCATGCTATAGAGTCTAGGATCATTCTTTCAATCATCATATACAATTGTCCAAGTCAGGCTTTCAAGGCTGTCTATCAGCTATTGCCCATTCAGGATTGAAAGTTTTTCCTCTAAATTCCCACAAACTCTGCTTTTGACAAGATAATATCTTGTCAGAATCTCAGTGTCTGCTTTCCCCCTGGCTGTGATTTTATTTATCTACTTTCCCTTCTAACGATGATTTATTTGAGTTTTTCCCAGTACTTGTCAATTGCCATCTTCATGAAGCACTCCTTGATTCTTTAATCACAGAGCACTTGGCTCACTCCTTTACTCTGGCTGTCTTGCTCCTGTGTAGATTCTTAGAGAACACACATTTATGATTTACCCTCTGAGTTTTAAATTTTAAAAAGGTGCTCAAGTTTAGGGCTTATGATCTAGTATTTTTCTCTTTTATGCTCTTGTATTTTGTATCCATTGAAGAGTGCTGGAAAAATGAATCAAATATTTCGTGTGTTGATACATGAATGAAAAAATGTTATTAGAATCAGTTTTGGTTAAAAGTTTATGTATATAATTTCCTGAGTGTCTTTCCAAATAAGGCAGAGTGGAGATGATATGATTGGAATGAGAAATAAAGAACATACTTCAGTTCCCTTGACAGGAAAAGAATGATATTACGCAGTTCCTCGTTTGCATTGCATTGGCCTTAAGCTGTTCTATAGTCATGTATACCTTGTTTGCTTAGGATCTCTCCACACAGTTTTTGTTTACTTTTTCAGCAGGTAGTTTATTACGCTCACTTTGAAAAATAAAATAATAAAGCTCTTTCAATAAGTATCCTGCTATTGTAAGGAGACCTTTTCTTCAGCACAGAAACATGGAAACAATTTTGCTATCAGTTATTCCTTAATGCAAGGAGATGTTAATGTAAATTGGTAGCTATTACAGTCCATGGAAAATCCCTAACTTCTTTTTACACTTCATCTTCTGCCTTATGCCAGTGAAGAATTTATACACTGCATGATAAATCCATGGCTTTATATGATAAATATAAGCTATAGGATAATCAGTATCGATTTTTTAATGGGTTATAATAATGATCAGTTTATAAGCTGCTTTCATAAATGATAGCTTAATGGATCTGTCTGAGATTTCAAAGGCAAGACATTATTTTCTTCCATAATTTCAATTTTGACTGTTCAATTTATACATAATTGTGAGAAAAAGGCTTGCCAGCTGTTACCTGACGTAAAGGTTGATGTCGTAGCATGTTGATCAAAGGTTTATTGCCACATTAGTTGGAAGACTATCTCTGGTTTTCTCACTGTTGCAGGCATTTCCAATTGCTTCAAGGTGTGTTATAAGATGTGTGAATTGATGTCCTCAGACAGTAACATTACTGCTGTTCTACAGGTGTCTCAGAATGTAGGAAATGTTAACACTTACAAAAAGCTTTGCATTTTGCAAAGCACTTTCACAAACTAATTATTTTAATTCTCACAATAAGGAGGCCAGGGAAGTGTTAGAATTCATTCAGATTATGCCAAGTTAAGAAATGCAGCCAGATCTTTAAAACAAATCATTCTAAAATGTCCTTTTGCAGAATCTTATGCCCCCAATAAAGCTTGCTGTAGTTAGTCAACTGCTGTCTTTATCTGCGACAAGTAGAAATTTTTATCAAAAAAATAATTTCAGTTGCTAGTAGTTCTGCAGGTAAAGAATCTGAGTTTTGTAGAATGTAAGTCTTTTTCTCAAAATTAATCTGGTGCAACCCAGTAAACCTTTCCACTGTAGCACTGTTTTCAGTGACCTGAAGGAAGGAATATACAGCAGGCTTATTAATGTTTCCGTGACCCCAAGCTAAAGAATGAAACAAAGCCCCAAATTTTCTTTAGACTTTAAATTGTTCTTCAAATCGTATACACTAAGAGAAGTAATAAAATTTGAATAAAATTTATAGCAATATTAACAGCATGGCGAATAGGAAAACACTGTCTACTTGGAAGAGAGGACAACGTACAAGGAGATAAAGCCTTCCTCAACTTGGGAATGAATCTTTAAAATATTAAGGCCAAATCTTCCTTAATAAAAAATATAAAAACACAAAAGAATCTGAAAAAGAATATGTGTGTATATAAATATTTGTATATATATGTGTATATGTGTGTGTGTATATAGGTATATATATATATATATATATATATATAACTGAATCACTGTGCTGTACACCTGAAACTAAGTACGGCATTGTAAATCAACTATACTTCAATAAAAAAAATAAGATTTAACTGGAAAAAATGAAGTGACACAACTGCTTTTGTGATTCTAATAATGTCATTTTCAATTTATTATAATAAATAGGCAAAAAATGGTAAATTTTGGAGTTTCCATACTTGAAATATTACAGTAGTTAATATCTCTAGAATATCCTATGCTTAAGAGATTGCAAATCTTTTATCCAAAAGACTTCATCCTTATCTATGTTGTCTGCGGGGCTTGACTTTGGTGACCTCCTAGTCTGTTCCAGAATAGTAACTTATCTTATTTTTTTTTTTTTTTTTTAGTAATATATTTAGAGGGCATGCTATATGTGTCTATCACATGTCCAGTATCCGGGCAGCCTTTAATGGACCATATGCACATAAGGAAGGACCTGAATACCACTGGTCACTCTATGAAGGAAAAGTTCCTTATCCAAGACCTGGTTCTGTAAGTTTAGGCATTTAACAAAGTCTTCTTAATTTTTTAAAGACTCTTTTAGTAATATTCTGTTCATTGTTTCAGATGCTTTGCTAAATTAGCCTGAAATAGTTAAATTCAACACCTAAAAATATGCTTGATTACTTGCAAGGTAAAGAAATATTACTTCTTACATCAAGATGTATGCTTGTTATTTAATGAGAAGAATATAATCTAGCGTTATAGAGTATATATTATTGTTGATATTTTAGCTATCTATGTAGCTCTCACTAAAATTTTATTTTTAAGAGTACTGGTGAATACAGAAATATCCAGAGAAATGAACATCATATTCCTCTCAGCCTCTTCAGAAGAATTAGTGCCACATGTGATTTCCAGGCAAGAGAATGTTACCAAATTTTTATATTATAACATTTGAGTCAGGCTCTGAGTTCCCTAGGCCAGATTTTCTCCCTGCTTCTCACTTTAACATGTCAAGAGGAAGCTTCTTCTCTGGCTCTTCGGAATTCTGAGCACCCCATTTGCCATCCTTGCTGGCCTTCTGGAAGAAAAGTGACAATACAACTGTGTTGCTAGAGAATAAGAAGTTCCACCGTTTGCCTCTTAACTGATACTACTAAGAGTCTCCCTAAGTAGCCATTCAAACTTTGTGCTTTTAATTGCACACATGATGATGATTATGATGATGAGGAGGAGGATTTTGTATCATATGTCCCGTACACAACTAGGTTGGGAAAGTGTAGCATCATTGTATCTGCTGTCCATGGAGAAAAAATACTGAACTTGTCATGCAAGTCACGGTCTACACTATTATGAGCAGCTGGTGAAAACCCAACACTAGGCTGATTCCACAAGTGCTTGCAAGTCGAGTAGAAACCGTTTTTGCAGAGCCGAAATTCAAAGTAGAAACAGAGCTTACCTACATTAACAAGTGTAAGGCTTTACCATTTCAATCACACTCTCTCTCACTAGCTTAAAATTATTACTTCCAGTAAGACATAAAGTATATTTTATTTCACTCTATTGATTGAAATTACAATTTAAATGGAGAAAACCCACTCCTGTGGCTTTGCTGGAAATGCTTCTTGAAACCACATGGTATTAAAGGAGATTTGGAGGAAGTGACTGGTTACTGAACTGCTTCCAGGCTGGTCCAAAATGTTTCCAATTATATTTCATGAAAGTACACTCAAGTGAAAAATTCATGCCAAATTAAGAAATATGGCCCAAATTTTTAAAACAAACCATTAAAAATGCCCTCTTTGCAGAATCTGATTACTAAACTACTGTATTTATACTCTGAAGTGGAAAATTTTTATCAAGGTCATCATTGCAATTGCTGCTGGTTCTGGAGGAAAATATGTGAAATGAGGGAGCGCTTAATAACAAGCATGAATCAACGCAGTTAAAGGTATTCCAAGAAGTAACTTAGGTACCGTTGAACATTTATTTGTAGAGTCAGTGATTTAAGAATTGAGACATGTTATGGCAAATATTTCTTGTTTTCTCAATTTATTGTGTCTAATTCATACAAAATAATATAAATTCATACAGATTACAGTAGAACAGAGAGAGTTTTTTCCTTATTTAACAACGATGGAATTTGAATAGGTTTCAATGTTACAGCACTAAAATTCTGTAGTCAGTGAGCCAATTGGAACCATCACCAATCATAGTATCAATAATGGGAAAGCTATTGTGCGGTTGTGATTCTTAATTTGGGGCGAAGATTTAGCACAATAAAGAGTCTCTTTGTTTTCCTATAAACAATATATTGTTCATAGCAAATTTAATTTACAGATATGAAAAGTAAATTTTAGAAGCAGGAAAAATAATTAGAATATTTATAATGTTATACGTTTGTATTACCTCCAGACTATACCAGTATTACGTATACTTCACTTTTACAGTATTTCACTACTATCTGTCTATTTCTACTGCTGCATGTTTGAAATAATTGTCTCTCTGTGCAATTTTTAATGCAGACTTTATTTCTGTAATGAAGAATATATGGTTACTAAATATTGCTAAATGCACAGTTGATTAACTGAACATACCCAGTTTTTGTAATTTTTTTCATAATTGAGTATAAATTTGCTCTTTAGATTTCAGGGGAAAAAAATTCTCTCATCCTTTTGTATTTCAGTGTGCCAGCAAAGTGAATGGAGGGAGGTACGGAACCACCAAAGACTACCCCGATGATGCCATCAGATTTGCGAGAAGCCATCCACTTATGTACCAGCCCATAAAACCTGCCCATAAGAAACCAATACTGGTGAAAACAGATGGAAAGTATAACCTGAAACAAATAGCAGTGGATCGAGTGGAAGCTGAGGATGGCCAATATGATGTCCTGTTCATTGGGACAGGTAAAGAGATTAGAGAGTACTCAGAGAGACATTTAAATTGAACCTTAAAATCAATAACATTATTACATTAAAAAAACCCCCCCCATCAACAAAACCCTGGTTGACCCATTGGCTCATTTACATACTACCTGTCTACTGCAGTGGAAGAGAAGATTTGGGGCAGTTACAGCACATAATTCCTGATACATGGTCAATACTTAATACATTTGAACAAATGAATACATAAAGGAACGAGTAATTGATGTTAACAAACAATGAATAAACAATGTTGGTTCCAAAAAGAACTCATAGAGGAAGTAGGGTGCCATACAAGGATAGCTCTCCTGTTACTCTCCCAGGACCACTGCTACCTTTGGCTGCTTAGCAAGGTCTCAAGATTTTTCAATCTTTAGGTGAGGTTTAGGTAATTTCACCTAAATCTGTAATCTCAACTATGCTTATCAGGCCCCATCAGAAGTCAACCATGTGTACCAAACAAGCCAAGTGTTACACATAATGGAGATAAAATTTTAGACCAAAGCTATAATATCCTGCATTAATAAAACAAAGTGTAATAAATATGCTAAAAGTGAATATTTCAAATAAATTTGTAATTTCAGTTAATGCTGTGCATTAGATCTAGCTTGTGGAAGAGAACTTGGAATCTTTTAGCATCCAGGGTAATATGTATCAAATTCTGTCAAGTACTTTAAAATTATATAGTCATTTAAAGAATCTTTAAAATGATCATTTCTTTTTTTTTCATATGCATCATAGTAATTGCTACAGCAGATTCTATTTAGAAGAGGAAACATTCTACCATACTTAACTTTAATCATTGACATATTCTAAAGAGACATTGCATATGCCCAAATCAGGAATTAGGATATAGTATTAATATTGGTGCTTGAGCTTTTCCAGTCATGCTTTCTGGAAAAGCAAAGATTTAAGTAAGGAGATATTCATCAGATTTCCAGAAATTGATCTCTGTTGCAGACTGTATTTTATTCATTTATTTTAGGAGGTTAGTAATGTGCTCTACACTGTGGGTTCAAGATTAACAAAGCATCAGATTTCTTTAACAAAGTTAAGGTTACCTGGCCACGAATTCACTTATAGTGATATCCGACAGAGTTTTTTTTTTTTTTTTTAAAAGAATTCCATAAGCAAGAGTAATATTTGATAAAATTAATCATAGAAAAAAGTATGTTATTTTTAAATGAGAAGTCATATATAAGTCCAAGAATGTTTTCAGAAATACTTTTTTATTAGATTGACCAAAGCTATTTGAGAGAATTCCAGAAATATCAGGTATATACTTACACTCTCTTGTAACCTATGTTTAACATAAAGATATTGTTATATTGAACCACACCTTTTCAGCACAAAGAACATATTTGATAAATGTGTGATGAGTGCAGCATTGGAAAATCCCACAAAATAGTTATTTTTCCCCAAATTTACCAGACACTTGCTTTAATGCTATATAGCCCTTATTGCAAAATCACTGGTTGCAAATTGATAATTTGAGTTTCATCTTTGCTTTTTACTTGATATAATAATTGTGGGATATTTATAATGTGTGCTTGATATGATAATTTTTGTTCCTTTTAATGTATGATACAGGTAATTGTTATTAGTTTTATTTTTATCAAATTTTATTAACCCAACCGCAAGATTTCATAATTTTTAAACAAATTGCTTAAATACCATAGAAACTCTTGGATCAGAACCTCCAACGTGCTTTTTTTCCCTAAGTTATTTCTAGCCACTACACCAAATCTTTCTTACAAGCAAATTAGTGTCTTATTAAATTTTTCATTGGAAATAACAAGCTCAGAATATCAGGAATAATAAAAATAATGTGGAGTTTTAAAAGGTGAATATAAATTTATAAAATTATTGATAATTATGGAAGCTAAATGGTTTGTACAGGAGGACTCATTATACTATTCTCTCAATAGTGTATGCTTGAAATTTTTATTAAAAGTATATATAACCAAATTTGTGGTTACTGGAGGTGAGGGGTGGGAGAATTGGATGAAGGTTGTCAAAGAAACATACTTCCAGTTATGAGATAAATAAGTACTAAGGATATAATGTACACCATGATTAATATAATTAACAGTGCAGTATGTTATACATGAAACTTTTTAAGAGAGTAAACTCTAAGAGTTCTCATCACAAGGAAAAAAATTCTTTTTATTTTGTGTCTATATGAGATAATGGATGTTCACTTATTGTGATAATCATTTCATGATGTATGTAAGTCAAATAATTATGCTGTATACCTTAAACTTATACAGTGCTGTATGTAAATTATATCTCATTAAAACTGGAAGGAAAAAATAAAGTATATATAGATATAAACATGTTCTATCTATATGTCTACAAATTTTCACATTAAATAAAAGAACTATAACTCTTGCCATCTGCAGGTTTAATAATACAAAATCTGTTGTTGGTAAAAGTTCCATGGGTACCCATTTACCTGCTTTCTGTTTTTTACAGAACGATGTAGGAGGACAGAGAATACTGGTGAACAAATGGAGCACTTTCCTGAAAGCTAGACTGGTTTGCTCAGTACCAGGAATGAATGGAATTGATACATATTTTGATGAATTAGGTAAATATTATTGGGAGAGTTAAATTTTCCACTTCGATATATATGCTTCTTTGTATAACCCTCACTGTTTCTAGCACATATGGAAATTTTGCTTTCTGCAGTAATTGACTTCTATCTAACTTAGAGTGAGTTCCCATTCTTTTCATCTTGGCCAGGTCCACGAATGGGGGACAAGGGAGTTGCGGGAACAGACCCTCTTGTTAGTTTAGAGTCGGCGCCTGTAGTTCCCTCCTTGAGGCCCAGCTCAAAGTCATCTGGAACAGTCATCAGTCTCACTGTGTTGTGATTTGGTCATTGTTATATGACTGTATATGGAAATTTATATCTTAAAATCTATCATGGGTTCTAACCTATTTTATGTCAATATATTTTCTTCACATGCAACGAGGGCTAAACATATTAAGTAACATAATGGTCTTTAATGTTTCAGAGGATGTTTTTTTGCTGCATACCAGAGATCATAAGAACCCAGTGATATTTGGACTCTTCAACACTACCAGGTAAGAAATGTATATGGTCAGTCAAAACATCATGAAACAAAGGATGCCAAACCCCTTCACCGTATATGCAGTTGAAAATACTATTGACCAATGTGTTATTCTCGCTTTCTATACTTTATAAGTCACTAATTTCTCTTCGTTCTCCTGTGTTTGCAGTTGTGCTTTGATGTTTAAAGCCACAATCTCAATCCAGATCCTTATTTGTTTTTGTACGAACATCCTCCTATGCTCAGTGTCCTAAGTTCTTCCCTCTCTGATCTACAACAGAATGATTTTTTTTTTTTCTCATACAGTTTTTAAGGTACTAGTTCCATGCTATAGAGTCTAGGATCATTCTTTCAATCATCATATACAATTGTCCAAGTCAGGCTTTCAAGGCTGTCTATCAGCTATTGCCCATTCAGGATTGAAAGTTTTTCCTCTAAATTCCCACAAACTCTGCTTTTGACAAGATAATATCTTGTCAGAATCTCAGTGTCTGCTTTCCCCCTGGCTGTGATTTTATTTATCTACTTTCCCTTCTAACGATGATTTATTTGAGTTTTTCCCAGTACTTGTCAATTGCCATCTTCATGAAGCACTCCTTGATTCTTTAATCACAGAGCACTTGGCTCACTCCTTTACTCTGGCTGTCTTGCTCCTGTGTAGATTCTTAGAGAACACACATTTATGATTTACCCTCTGAGTTTTAAATTTTAAAAAGGTGCTCAAGTTTAGGGCTTATGATCTAGTATTTTTCTCTTTTATGCTCTTGTATTTTGTATCCATTGAAGAGTGCTGGAAAAATGAATCAAATATTTCGTGTGTTGATACATGAATGAAAAAATGTTATTAGAATCAGTTTTGGTTAAAAGTTTATGTATATAATTTCCTGAGTGTCTTTCCAAATAAGGCAGAGTGGAGATGATATGATTGGAATGAGAAATAAAGAACATACTTCAGTTCCCTTGACAGGAAAAGAATGATATTACGCAGTTCCTCGTTTGCATTGCATTGGCCTTAAGCTGTTCTATAGTCATGTATACCTTGTTTGCTTAGGATCTCTCCACACAGTTTTTGTTTACTTTTTCAGCAGGTAGTTTATTACGCTCACTTTGAAAAATAAAATAATAAAGCTCTTTCAATAAGTATCCTGCTATTGTAAGGAGACCTTTTCTTCAGCACAGAAACATGGAAACAATTTTGCTATCAGTTATTCCTTAATGCAAGGAGATGTTAATGTAAATTGGTAGCTATTACAGTCCATGGAAAATCCCTAACTTCTTTTTACACTTCATCTTCTGCCTTATGCCAGTGAAGAATTTATACACTGCATGATAAATCCATGGCTTTATATGATAAATATAAGCTATAGGATAATCAGTATCGATTTTTTAATGGGTTATAATAATGATCAGTTTATAAGCTGCTTTCATAAATGATAGCTTAATGGATCTGTCTGAGATTTCAAAGGCAAGACATTATTTTCTTCCATAATTTCAATTTTGACTGTTCAATTTATACATAATTGTGAGAAAAAGGCTTGCCAGCTGTTACCTGACGTAAAGGTTGATGTCGTAGCATGTTGATCAAAGGTTTATTGCCACATTAGTTGGAAGACTATCTCTGGTTTTCTCACTGTTGCAGGCATTTCCAATTGCTTCAAGGTGTGTTATAAGATGTGTGAATTGATGTCCTCAGACAGTAACATTACTGCTGTTCTACAGGTGTCTCAGAATGTAGGAAATGTTAACACTTACAAAAAGCTTTGCATTTTGCAAAGCACTTTCACAAACTAATTATTTTAATTCTCACAATAAGGAGGCCAGGGAAGTGTTAGAATTCATTCAGATTATGCCAAGTTAAGAAATGCAGCCAGATCTTTAAAACAAATCATTCTAAAATGTCCTTTTGCAGAATCTTATGCCCCCAATAAAGCTTGCTGTAGTTAGTCAACTGCTGTCTTTATCTGCGACAAGTAGAAATTTTTATCAAAAAAATAATTTCAGTTGCTAGTAGTTCTGCAGGTAAAGAATCTGAGTTTTGTAGAATGTAAGTCTTTTTCTCAAAATTAATCTGGTGCAACCCAGTAAACCTTTCCACTGTAGCACTGTTTTCAGTGACCTGAAGGAAGGAATATACAGCAGGCTTATTAATGTTTCCGTGACCCCAAGCTAAAGAATGAAACAAAGCCCCAAATTTTCTTTAGACTTTAAATTGTTCTTCAAATCGTATACACTAAGAGAAGTAATAAAATTTGAATAAAATTTATAGCAATATTAACAGCATGGCGAATAGGAAAACACTGTCTACTTGGAAGAGAGGACAACGTACAAGGAGATAAAGCCTTCCTCAACTTGGGAATGAATCTTTAAAATATTAAGGCCAAATCTTCCTTAATAAAAAATATAAAAACACAAAAGAATCTGAAAAAGAATATGTGTGTATATAAATATTTGTATATATATGTGTATATGTGTGTGTGTATATATATGTATATATATATATATATATATAACTGAATCACTGTGCTGTACACCTGAAACTAAGTACGGCATTGTAAATCAACTATACTTCAATAAAAAAAATAAGATTTAACTGGAAAAAATGAAGTGACACAACTGCTTTTGTGATTCTAATAATGTCATTTTCAATTTATTATAATAAATAGGCAAAAAATGGTAAATTTTGGAGTTTCCATACTTGAAATATTACAGTAGTTAATATCTCTAGAATATCCTATGCTTAAGAGATTGCAAATCTTTTATCCAAAAGACTTCATCCTTATCTATGTTGTCTGCGGGGCTTGACTTTGGTGACCTCCTAGTCTGTTCCAGAATAGTAACTTATCTTATTTTTTTTTTTTTTTTTTAGTAATATATTTAGAGGGCATGCTATATGTGTCTATCACATGTCCAGTATCCGGGCAGCCTTTAATGGACCATATGCACATAAGGAAGGACCTGAATACCACTGGTCACTCTATGAAGGAAAAGTTCCTTATCCAAGACCTGGTTCTGTAAGTTTAGGCATTTAACAAAGTCTTCTTAATTTTTTAAAGACTCTTTTAGTAATATTCTGTTCATTGTTTCAGATGCTTTGCTAAATTAGCCTGAAATAGTTAAATTCAACACCTAAAAATATGCTTGATTACTTGCAAGGTAAAGAAATATTACTTCTTACATCAAGATGTATGCTTGTTATTTAATGAGAAGAATATAATCTAGCGTTATAGAGTATATATTATTGTTGATATTTTAGCTATCTATGTAGCTCTCACTAAAATTTTATTTTTAAGAGTACTGGTGAATACAGAAATATCCAGAGAAATGAACATCATATTCCTCTCAGCCTCTTCAGAAGAATTAGTGCCACATGTGATTTCCAGGCAAGAGAATGTTACCAAATTTTTATATTATAACATTTGAGTCAGGCTCTGAGTTCCCTAGGCCAGATTTTCTCCCTGCTTCTCACTTTAACATGTCAAGAGGAAGCTTCTTCTCTGGCTCTTCGGAATTCTGAGCACCCCATTTGCCATCCTTGCTGGCCTTCTGGAAGAAAAGTGACAATACAACTGTGTTGCTAGAGAATAAGAAGTTCCACCGTTTGCCTCTTAACTGATACTACTAAGAGTCTCCCTAAGTAGCCATTCAAACTTTGTGCTTTTAATTGCACACATGATGATGATTATGATGATGAGGAGGAGGATTTTGTATCATATGTCCCGTACACAACTAGGTTGGGAAAGTGTAGCATCATTGTATCTGCTGTCCATGGAGAAAAAATACTGAACTTGTCATGCAAGTCACGGTCTACACTATTATGAGCAGCTGGTGAAAACCCAACACTAGGCTGATTCCACAAGTGCTTGCAAGTCGAGTAGAAACCGTTTTTGCAGAGCCGAAATTCAAAGTAGAAACAGAGCTTACCTACATTAACAAGTGTAAGGCTTTACCATTTCAATCACACTCTCTCTCACTAGCTTAAAATTATTACTTCCAGTAAGACATAAAGTATATTTTATTTCACTCTATTGATTGAAATTACAATTTAAATGGAGAAAACCCACTCCTGTGGCTTTGCTGGAAATGCTTCTTGAAACCACATGGTATTAAAGGAGATTTGGAGGAAGTGACTGGTTACTGAACTGCTTCCAGGCTGGTCCAAAATGTTTCCAATTATATTTCATGAAAGTACACTCAAGTGAAAAATTCATGCCAAATTAAGAAATATGGCCCAAATTTTTAAAACAAACCATTAAAAATGCCCTCTTTGCAGAATCTGATTACTAAACTACTGTATTTATACTCTGAAGTGGAAAATTTTTATCAAGGTCATCATTGCAATTGCTGCTGGTTCTGGAGGAAAATATGTGAAATGAGGGAGCGCTTAATAACAAGCATGAATCAACGCAGTTAAAGGTATTCCAAGAAGTAACTTAGGTACCGTTGAACATTTATTTGTAGAGTCAGTGATTTAAGAATTGAGACATGTTATGGCAAATATTTCTTGTTTTCTCAATTTATTGTGTCTAATTCATACAAAATAATATAAATTCATACAGATTACAGTAGAACAGAGAGAGTTTTTTCCTTATTTAACAACGATGGAATTTGAATAGGTTTCAATGTTACAGCACTAAAATTCTGTAGTCAGTGAGCCAATTGGAACCATCACCAATCATAGTATCAATAATGGGAAAGCTATTGTGCGGTTGTGATTCTTAATTTGGGGCGAAGATTTAGCACAATAAAGAGTCTCTTTGTTTTCCTATAAACAATATATTGTTCATAGCAAATTTAATTTACAGATATGAAAAGTAAATTTTAGAAGCAGGAAAAATAATTAGAATATTTATAATGTTATACGTTTGTATTACCTCCAGACTATACCAGTATTACGTATACTTCACTTTTACAGTATTTCACTACTATCTGTCTATTTCTACTGCTGCATGTTTGAAATAATTGTCTCTCTGTGCAATTTTTAATGCAGACTTTATTTCTGTAATGAAGAATATATGGTTACTAAATATTGCTAAATGCACAGTTGATTAACTGAACATACCCAGTTTTTGTAATTTTTTTCATAATTGAGTATAAATTTGCTCTTTAGATTTCAGGGGAAAAAAATTCTCTCATCCTTTTGTATTTCAGTGTGCCAGCAAAGTGAATGGAGGGAGGTACGGAACCACCAAAGACTACCCCGATGATGCCATCAGATTTGCGAGAAGCCATCCACTTATGTACCAGCCCATAAAACCTGCCCATAAGAAACCAATACTGGTGAAAACAGATGGAAAGTATAACCTGAAACAAATAGCAGTGGATCGAGTGGAAGCTGAGGATGGCCAATATGATGTCCTGTTCATTGGGACAGGTAAAGAGATTAGAGAGTACTCAGAGAGACATTTAAATTGAACCTTAAAATCAATAACATTATTACATTAAAAAAACCCCCCCCATCAACAAAACCCTGGTTGACCCATTGGCTCATTTACATACTACCTGTCTACTGCAGTGGAAGAGAAGATTTGGGGCAGTTACAGCACATAATTCCTGATACATGGTCAATACTTAATACATTTGAACAAATGAATACATAAAGGAACGAGTAATTGATGTTAACAAACAATGAATAAACAATGTTGGTTCCAAAAAGAACTCATAGAGGAAGTAGGGTGCCATACAAGGATAGCTCTCCTGTTACTCTCCCAGGACCACTGCTACCTTTGGCTGCTTAGCAAGGTCTCAAGATTTTTCAATCTTTAGGTGAGGTTTAGGTAATTTCACCTAAATCTGTAATCTCAACTATGCTTATCAGGCCCCATCAGAAGTCAACCATGTGTACCAAACAAGCCAAGTGTTACACATAATGGAGATAAAATTTTAGACCAAAGCTATAATATCCTGCATTAATAAAACAAAGTGTAATAAATATGCTAAAAGTGAATATTTCAAATAAATTTGTAATTTCAGTTAATGCTGTGCATTAGATCTAGCTTGTGGAAGAGAACTTGGAATCTTTTAGCATCCAGGGTAATATGTATCAAATTCTGTCAAGTACTTTAAAATTATATAGTCATTTAAAGAATCTTTAAAATGATCATTTCTTTTTTTTTCATATGCATCATAGTAATTGCTACAGCAGATTCTATTTAGAAGAGGAAACATTCTACCATACTTAACTTTAATCATTGACATATTCTAAAGAGACATTGCATATGCCCAAATCAGGAATTAGGATATAGTATTAATATTGGTGCTTGAGCTTTTCCAGTCATGCTTTCTGGAAAAGCAAAGATTTAAGTAAGGAGATATTCATCAGATTTCCAGAAATTGATCTCTGTTGCAGACTGTATTTTATTCATTTATTTTAGGAGGTTAGTAATGTGCTCTACACTGTGGGTTCAAGATTAACAAAGCATCAGATTTCTTTAACAAAGTTAAGGTTACCTGGCCACGAATTCACTTATAGTGATATCCGACAGAGTTTTTTTTTTTTTTTTAAAAGAATTCCATAAGCAAGAGTAATATTTGATAAAATTAATCATAGAAAAAAGTATGTTATTTTTAAATGAGAAGTCATATATAAGTCCAAGAATGTTTTCAGAAATACTTTTTTATTAGATTGACCAAAGCTATTTGAGAGAATTCCAGAAATATCAGGTATATACTTACACTCTCTTGTAACCTATGTTTAACATAAAGATATTGTTATATTGAACCACACCTTTTCAGCACAAAGAACATATTTGATAAATGTGTGATGAGTGCAGCATTGGAAAATCCCACAAAATAGTTATTTTTCCCCAAATTTACCAGACACTTGCTTTAATGCTATATAGCCCTTATTGCAAAATCACTGGTTGCAAATTGATAATTTGAGTTTCATCTTTGCTTTTTACTTGATATAATAATTGTGGGATATTTATAATGTGTGCTTGATATGATAATTTTTGTTCCTTTTAATGTATGATACAGGTAATTGTTATTAGTTTTATTTTTATCAAATTTTATTAACCCAACCGCAAGATTTCATAATTTTTAAACAAATTGCTTAAATACCATAGAAACTCTTGGATCAGAACCTCCAACGTGCTTTTTTTCCCTAAGTTATTTCTAGCCACTACACCAAATCTTTCTTACAAGCAAATTAGTGTCTTATTAAATTTTTCATTGGAAATAACAAGCTCAGAATATCAGGAATAATAAAAATAATGTGGAGTTTTAAAAGGTGAATATAAATTTATAAAATTATTGATAATTATGGAAGCTAAATGGTTTGTACAGGAGGACTCATTATACTATTCTCTCAATAGTGTATGCTTGAAATTTTTATTAAAAGTATATATAACCAAATTTGTGGTTACTGGAGGTGAGGGGTGGGAGAATTGGATGAAGGTTGTCAAAGAAACATACTTCCAGTTATGAGATAAATAAGTACTAAGGATATAATGTACACCATGATTAATATAATTAACAGTGCAGTATGTTATACATGAAACTTTTTAAGAGAGTAAACTCTAAGAGTTCTCATCACAAGGAAAAAAATTCTTTTTATTTTGTGTCTATATGAGATAATGGATGTTCACTTATTGTGATAATCATTTCATGATGTATGTAAGTCAAATAATTATGCTGTATACCTTAAACTTATACAGTGCTGTATGTAAATTATATCTCATTAAAACTGGAAGGAAAAAATAAAGTATATATAGATATAAACATGTTCTATCTATATGTCTATCTATCTATCTATCTATCTATCTATCTATATATAAATTTCCATAGTGTGTTGCTTGGAAGGTTCCATAAGATTAAAGGTATAGTTTCTTACAGGGAGGGTAGCTTTAGGTAAAAGATTTTCTTTCATCATACATCACAGAAGAAGCTAGAATAATTTGCCATCTGTCTTGTATTTCATTAATTCCAAAAGACATTTTGATTTCTGAACCTTTAACTGGATTTTTGAATCAAATTTTTGAAATAATGAATATGAATATATAAGTAGTCATATTGTTTTCACTAGCAATGATTAAATGTTTTGTACATCTAGATTTCAAATCTTAATTGAATTTATATTCTCTCCATGGTTTTTCATTGTTTGAAAACCAGATTGTGACAAAGCTTCTAGTGTATCTCTTGTTTTCTCACAGATAATGGAATCGTGCTGAAAGTAATCACGATTTATAACCAAGAAACAGAATCAATGGAAGAAGTAATTCTAGAAGAACTTCAGATATTCAAGGTATTTTTAGTAAAAAATATAGCCAACATTTATGTATTACAGACAGTTGCAAGTGAGTTATAAATAGGAAAAACATTACGTCAGTTTTTTTCTAACAGGTATATTGTGAATTCAGAGTGAATTGAAGAATGATTTATAAAATTCTGATACATCTATTTGATTGTCATAGGCTGTTCAGATGAAGAGGCCAGTATCTACCGAACATGGAAAGAATTTCATTGTACGAACTGTGACATAAAGAAATGACACTTATCCCACAAATGAATTCTAGAATCATTATTGCAATGTATCATCTTGAACAAATTTACTATCGATATAGACAGTTAAAAAATAGCAGTAGATTTCATGTTGTGGACTTTGTGGTATGGTAAGTAGACTGCATTTTTATGGCATGCAGTTTACACAGAGAATTTACTAAAAGAGAGAAAACTACGAAATGATAATGGAAAGATTAGACATGACACAAGCAATCGTACATATTCACACACACACACACACACACACAAACACACACACGCACACACACACAGTAAGTCTCAACATTTGTGGCACTTACCGTCTTTGAAGTCACCCTGAACGCTGAATTAATTAGTAATCATTGCTCCTAGGGGAGATACAGGGTTAGGTTCCTGAGAGTCTCTAGTCACGACATGTTTGTCAACTTATCGATACATAACCTTGTTTTATGTGTGTTTCTGTTTAAAGACACCTTAGTTAGTATACATAGTTGATTACTTAACATTGAACTTATGTCTAACAGCACTATAACTAATGCCTGAACAAGGCTTATTTAAAATATGTTTTCTTCATAAGGCACATCACAGTCTTTTGGAGCTTAGGAACACGAGACAACACTTCAGCACTATGCTTAGGGGCCTTTTAATCAGCACAATCACTAACAAAAAGCACAACAGTATGAAAATGGGGCACTAAATAGACCATGAAAAGGACACCTGTTTACAATATGAGAGCTGAAAGAAGAAGGCAGGGTATCACCTTGACCGATGTCATCTGGGAATGTACACGTTGGGCGACTCAGAGTTTTTGCCATTCTGAGCACACAGGTCTGTGAATGGCTGCGAAACACAAGTATTGATATTGGAGTTACAAATAAATTTTGGCAAGTAAGCAAATGTGCAAGAACACAATCTGCAAGTAATGAAGATTGTGTATGTAGGTGATGAATGTATATGAAAACATTTTTGATGAGAAACAGTTTATTTCACGTTGGCTCTTCTGGAGATTAGATTCCCCATAGCTATGCACAAAGTTAACCACATTCTTATCTCAACCAGAGAAGCTATGCTTTTGTTTATTTTGCGTATTGGACCTCTGTAAGATTTCATTTCACATTAGGAATCATAGCTCTCATATTAACCACATTCATCACAATGTCTTGTTCCTATAAACCCTTAAGAAACATTGTGTTTTGAATGAATAAATGCATGCCTGCATAAATGGTTCTGTAGTTTAAAATATTTTTAAAAATTTAATAGAGAGGATCAGTTTTTCTCTTTCAAAAAATAATTGTTTGAAGGGTAATTATCCACAGAGCGGATCCCACTTGCCTATGGCTTCTCCACTTGCAGAATTGACTGAGTTTGTGGTGTCCTTAGAGACACTGTCGTCTCAGTCACCATCCCTAGAATTGCACATAGGCTCTCAAACTATCCTGTAGATTCATCCTTCCTCTGGTGCAATTCTAAGACAGTGATGACGACGATGCATCTTTTTCAAAGCGTTCTGGGTTCATGGAAATTGAACTCTTAACAGAAAAGTGTTTTGTTTAGGCCTGGGTTAAAACAATGAAAGATCACATGGTTTATTGTCAATAAGACCTGTTCAAAGACGTAACTGTTTTACTTCTAATGGTTCAACTTTCTTTATAAGAAAGGATACTCTGACTTTATTATTTTATTTAAAGATATTTATTTGAGTTTCCAGAGCATGCGTAATATTCAAATGCAAACACAAAAATTATAATCCAGAGACAAACTGTAAGATGCTTAGATTATTCACTACTTTTCTCATCCATATTTTGTCCTACTCTACTAGAAAATATTTTTTGAAAGAAAGCTATATTTTATTTAAGTGTATTTTCCTTTTGATTTACTAAAATGAAAGCTGTAGACTGCTTGGCAGCAAACAACTCACATACCTAGTATGATTTCAGGTAATTTATAACCACACTAAGGTATGTTTCTATATTTTTATTCCTAAAAAGAAAACGTATTTTTTTAATTTTTCAGGATCCAGTTCCTATTATTTCTATGGAGATTTCATCAAAGAGAGTAAGTTGTGTGCGTTTGTGTGTGTGTGTGTGTGTGTGTGTTCTACATATCAGATAAGGTCAAAGGATAGAAAGCTTAAGTATGTGTGCTTATATATTAACAAGTTACAGTTTTATTCTGACAAAAATACATAGTGGTTTACAGGTAATAGATTTCTTCATTTTCTGTTTTTAGAAAGGTTGACAAGAGTAAGTTTACCTCTATAACCATGATAGGACCTTATTCCATGATTTTTTTTGGTAATGTTTTTGCAAAAAAACAATGGTAATGATGGTAATACAAAAGAGTATACAATGAAACACAGACCTCTTTTCTACTTTACTGGAACCAGCTTCTGGTGTAAATTTCTTCAGAAGTAGTTGTTGCATATATTGCGTTTATTTATAAATAACCTTTTATGTTTAGACAAATGGGAACATGTGATGTTGATTGTTCTGCTACTTCTACTTTTTACTTAATAACACATCTTACAGTTTATTCCACATCATTCTATATATATCTACATCACTTTTCTACATGTTATGTGTCAATGTTCGCTGTTGATGGGAATGTAAATTGGTGCAGCCACTATGGAAAACAGTATGGAAGTTCCTCAAAAAATTAAAAATAGAACTGCCATATGATCTAGCAATTCTACCTCTGGGTATTTATCCAAAGGAAACAAAAACACTAACTCAAGAAGGTATATGCACCCCCATGTTCATTGAAGGATTGTTTACAATAGCCAAGACATGGAAATGAACTAAGTGTCCACCTATGAATGACTGGATAAATAAATTATACACACACACACATACACACACATATATACACACACAATGGAGTATTATTCAGCCATAAAAAAGGAAGAAATCCTCCCATTTGTGACAACATGAATAAACCTTGAAGGCATTATGCTAAGTGAAATAAGTCAGAAAGACAAATACCATATAATCTCACTTATATGTGAACTATTGGCAAACAACAACAGCAGCAGCAAAAACAAGCTCGTAGATACAGAGAGCAGATTGGTAGTTACCAAAGGCAGGGGCTGGGTGAAATGGGTGAAGGTTATCAAAAGGTACAAACTTTTACTTGTAAAATAGGTAAGTCCCGGTGATATAATGTACAGCTTGGTGATTATAGTTAACAATACTGTATTGTGTATTTGAAAGCTGCTAAGAGAGTAGATCTTAAAAGTTTTCATCACAAAAAAAATTTGTAGATTTGTAGTGTGTGATGAGGGCGGTCAACTAGACTGATTGTGATCATTTCACAATATATACAAATATCGAATTATTATGTTTTACAGCTGAAACTAATATAATGTTATATGTCAGTTGTATCTCAATTAAAAATGCAAAAAAGACCATTTACTTTTCCAGTCTCCTACTGGACATTCCTATAGATCTTTTAAAAAGACCTACAATGTTAGATGAGGAAAGACTCTACTTAGATAATGAATAAAATAGTCAACTTCTTGAGATTTTTGTCAGCCTTGCTCTAGCAATTTTATTACTAATGCATCGAAGCCTGTAAAAGTATTTCAGATCTTGGAGAAAATGAAAGTATCAGTGTTCCATTATCTGTCTTGAGTAACTACATTCATTTAAGTGAGTATCCACAGAGGCGATTGTGTAGGAATGTGAAAATCCAGGTGTAAGAGCTCAGTGAGAATTCTGTCTATTTCTACTAGTGGCCTCTCTCTTCCTTGATGTCTGTAGCAACAGCTCTATATTGGATCTGCTTCTACCGTGGCCCAAGTCAGATTCCATCAGTGTGACATGTATGGAAGTGCTTGTGCAGACTGCTGCCTAGCTCGAGACCCTTACTGCGCCTGGGATGGCATATCCTGCTCCCGGTATTACCCAACAGGCACACATGCAAAACGGTGAGACAGAGTCTTCCATGGAATCTTTCCCTTATTTAGAGAAACAAACCTAACACTATATTCTTCTCTTTTTGTACCCATTCCATGAAAATAACCGTGGTTTTTTTTTGCTTGTTTGTTTCTTTTTAGTGATTTTCCATTTATTCCAAAGTAACTATTTTGTTGTTTTTATATTGGAGTATAGTTGATTTACAATGTTGTGTTTATTTCAGGTGTACAGCAACTTGATTCAGGTGTACATAGACTTTAGGTATATCTATTCTTTTTCAGATTCCTTTCCCATACAGGTTATTACAGAGTATTGAGTAGAGTTCCCTGTGCTATGCAGTAGGTCCTTGTTGATTATCTATTTTATATATAGTAATGTTTATACATTAATTCCAACCTCCTAATCATCATAGCCCTATTTTGTTCATAATATAAGTTGTGAAAACTCCACATTTTACTGAAAAATAACTCCCATTAATTATTGTGTAGAGACTGGGCTGAGCAGGCTGCTGGGGTTTTATTTTTCCTCCGGGTTTGAATCAACTCTTCCCTCTCCTGAAACTTTTGCTGCAAGACATGAAACCAGTTTAGATAAACGTAAAATGTGGAAATGGCTGGCCACCCCACACGTGAGGAATTCGAAGACTTAAAAGGAAGATAAATAAATAAATTCTAAAATACATCCTGCATTTGCCCTGTGTCCTCTCGACCAGCTGGTCTTCATTTATTTCATTTTGAAAGTGAATATTTTAACTCCTAGGCAAATGCATGACCTGTATAATTAATGAAATGTGTGATTTAATTCAACACAAATGAAAGGTACTTAAAGGCCTCCAAACTCTAATATCTACAATTCAGTGGGGTCATTGCCACTTGTTAGAGAAGGTAAATCCTGGGATTCTTTGAACAGGAGACCTTGAGGTACAGAAAGTATTTTAAAGAATAAGGATCTTCACTCAGGTCAGAAGAAATTGTGCATTCTTTGGGGAGAAAAATAAGGGAAAACATTTTTATTATAGAATAAGCAATTATCTTTTTCACTTGATAAAGTGACTAAAGATAATATAAAGCAAAAATATAGACTCATATACAGTTTCCCTACTGAAAAGCAACTCTTATTAATTTCATTTACTCTTGCTCTTTCACTTTGGCCTACTTTCCTTTAAACCTTTTTCAAAATCTAATTTAATCTAATTTAATACAGTTGTTATTTTTCTAAGTTTACATGTATAGTAGAATCTCATTTTTTTAAAAACTTAGTCACTAATTCAAATTTTTGTTAATTTGACCTAAGTTAAGTTAACATTCCATTGGATGTTTAAACATATACTAAGCAGATAGTAAAAAGATGCTTTGAGAGGACATTTGTGAACTAAATAATTTACCAACTGTATTAAAGAATTGAGTGAGTTAATTGATTTTGTACAAATGCTTATTGATATTTGAAAGCAATTCTTGAGGAATATAGCCATGTTATTAATTGAAAATATTGTTTTATGATTTATTCACTCATTAAACCAGTTTCTGTACTGTGTTCAAGGGGTATGAAGAAACAATCACAGCCCCCTGTCTGTAGGAAATCAGAACCTGAAGTGGAGAATGGAATTGTAAATAAGGATGATAGCTCACCACTGAGCACTTAATATGTGTAAGGTACTGGACTAAGTGCAATACACATAACACATTATTTAATTCTCAAAAGAACCCAACCTTTGAGCTCAGTCTTGAAGGCAGAGATATAAGGAGACTCCAGCTAAAGAGAATTAATTGTTTGTACAGAGGCACAGAATGTTCTGGGAAAGCCGTGTAGTTCCATAGGTTAGGAGTGAAGTGGTAGGATCTAAGGGCAGAAAGGTAGTTTTACCAAAAGTAACAATATTATTTATCCTATTGTTTTTAGCAACAATCAATATGTTTACAAGCCTTGCATCAAATACTTCCGAATAGCAAGGTTTTGTATTAGGCATGCAAGAGTGATGAAGAATTTTAACTGAGCGGTTTCCATAGCCAAGTATGTCTTGGTATACAGTGCATCTTGTAAGATTGTACATGCACAAGTTTGTAAGATAGTATTTAAAAGGGTGGACAAAAAGAGTTATTTAGAAAATGTTAAATGAATGGGCAAAATCACAGACAGGAAGGAGTGAGATGCTGGAGTCAGGAGCCATACTCATAAGTGAATTAGTTCAGTTCAGTGACATGTAATGCAGATCTTCCAGCAGCGTCACTCTTGTGAACCGTCACCCACCCCTGGAGGAGAACTTTTTGGATAAGTTCCAGGACATAAAGGGAAAATAGTTTGCTTTTATAGCAGATCATTTTTGTTTCAGATGTGACTAGCAGCAGAAATTGAAAACTGGTCATTAAAATAAATACTCTTCTGTTCACGGAGTGAAAATGAGTCAATTCACAATTCAAACCACTTGTTTAAAATAGTCTTCCAAAATACACTATAATTTCTAGAGCTAGGTCTCTTTCTTCCGCCTTGCTCTTGTATTCTGTCTATTTCCAGCATCCTCTTTAGAAGTTTCCAAGAGGCAAGAGATATAAGAAAAATGTGCTACTTTGAGAATAAACGACAACTTTGCTTAACCTTTCTAAAACTCCTGCTTTTAATACACTCTTTTTTATTTTTTGTTTTTGTTTGTTTGTTTGTTTGTTTTGGTTTTCTTTTTTTGCGGTACGTGGGCCTCTCACTGTTGTGGCCTCTCCCGCCGCGGAGCACAGGCTCTGGACGCGCAGGCTCAGCGGCCATGGCTCACGGGCCCAGCCGCTCTGAGGCATGTGGGATCTTCCCAGACCGGGGCACGAACCCGTGTCCCCTGCATCGGCAGGCAGACTCTCAACCACTGCGCCACCAGGGAATCCCTAATGCAGTCTTTTTTAAATGCTGAAGTAAAGAACAGCTATTTTAGGATAGTATAAAATGAACTGAAGCTTTGTTGGAGAATGTGATATCTTTCCTTTTAAATGCATGTTTCCAGTGATTTTAAACAAAATTTTTGTACACCTATTCACAATGCTTACCTAGTATTAGCTGATTGTAGTTCCCTTTATTCTCACATCATCTGTATAATAAATATGATACAATATCATTTCTGCAAAGTGGAACCTATTTCCCATTTCATTGATTTATTCCTGCTCCATTATTCATTATTGCTTAGCAGGCTTGGGATTCCCAATACCAAAGCAATACTCAATGAAGTGAGGAATTAACAACAGCCTTTTATTCTCATCTAGAGCTGCTATCAGTTGTATAATAGATGTTAACGCTAGTATAAAATAATA
The DNA here is from genome assembly GCF_002837175.3 of Physeter macrocephalus. Taxonomy (NCBI): domain Eukaryota; kingdom Metazoa; phylum Chordata; class Mammalia; order Artiodactyla; family Physeteridae; genus Physeter; species Physeter macrocephalus. The sequence continues at coordinate 82,437,903 of NC_041218.1, forward strand.
TGGAGGCCTAAAACTTTTAAATTTTGCTCCTTACTCTTCTGTCAATGTTTATTTTTAGTTTCGCTCAGTAGAATGATCCATGTGGCAGTTTTAATCTTAACTTTCTAAAACCTCAGGTCTTTAGGTAAGGTTTGCTAATCAACAATCTATCTTTTTTTAAACATGCTTTTGCACACAGGTCATAATCCTAAAAATCGATTGGAAATATTCATCTCTCCTAGCTTTCAATATAGGGAAATACTTAAATGGTTTTTTAAGTATTGCGTTCTTAACTAGGATATGAACTCATGTGTGAGGAAGCACTCCACCTCTTGAAATAACGTTCCAGTATCACTATTTGGTGACCTTGAGGAAAACCTAGAATGAAAAAAAAAATTGAGACTGGAATTTAGGGATCAGTTAGCCCAACTTTATTTTACGAAGGAGGACACACAGAATCAGGAAAGGCAAGGGATATGTATAAGTTCATGCAGCACATGAATGGTGGAATTTTGGGATTTGAATCTGGTTCCCTTTTCCAAATTTTATCACTGCATATGGTTAAAGCATCTCTTTATCACTCTGGAAGTCTCACCCATTTCCCTCTGGGGTAAAACTCCTGTTTTGCCTTCTGGTTTTCCCTCAGTCTTGAAGATATGCCATGATTTAGAGAAGCAAGTAGTATTTTCTCCCTTTATTGTAATACTTCTGTTTTTATCTCCAATCTGAATTACTATGCTAAAGATCTTGATTTTAGCTTCCCAGTACTAATAATGATAATTTCCATTGTTTAATTCCTGAGAACAATGCTTACAAATTTGAAACATGGTATATATTCTAGAATTCTTTTTCCATGGATAAAGAATATTGTCATTTGTCAATTATATGTCTAAGCGAACTATAAAACATGAAAATATACTAGAAGCATATTTGCCTATTAGAGGCAAATTGAGGAGAAATACAATATTTCTTGAGTTCTACTATATGTAAGACATCCTGTTAAATAGGTAAATGCACCATCACAGTCAATAGAGGCATATACTTTCTAAACGTTATAACTGAATAAAAGTAAATTGAGTATATTATTAGTTTATTTTTATTAGCAATCATATTGATCATGATGGCTGTAGAACAAAATATTTGGATCCAAGTACCTTTACTTAATGCACTTTAATGTAGTTAGGAATTTTATGCATTTTTACTCACGTAGTCTGCTTCAAATCCCACTGTCTTTCTCTGCACACATTCTTTACCACCCAAGACACTCATTTTGAACTAGAAGACTACTTGTTTAACTAAATTCTTAATGAAATGTAAAGAGAACCTTCTTAAATTATAATCAAGCTCATGTGACGATTTAAAAAACAGTTTTCTGTAGATCTTATCCATTGAATAGCATTCAGTGGAAATATGGAAAACTATGAAACTTGGATTTTATCCTGGTTTTGTATGACTGATCAATTTTTTCAGTAGCAGAATACTACTTGAAACTTTAATGCTGTTGGCTATCTTTTAAAGTCTGGAAAATTGAAATCTGAACATCTCCTAAATGCATTTACTTACTTTCAGGCGGTTCCGCAGACAAGATGTTCGGCATGGAAATGCAGCTCAGCAGTGCTTTGGACAGCAGTTTGTCGGTAATCCATAGAAAACCGATTGCCGTGGGTTTCCTACAGTGTGCATTGAAGATAAACTGCCAACTTCTTAAACAGGGTCCTTGTTTTCTGTGTGATTGATACACACTAGAACAATGTTCCTGAAAGTATTCTGTTTTTCCATGTAGTTAAGATTTTGTGCATTTGATATATAATCTTTCCTAATTAGGAAAACATTTTATCTACCCACCAACCTTTACTGTTAGAATTCAAAAAGGGGACTCCTAGAACGAAACTGCTGCATACTTTAGGTGGCAGATGCCGTAGTGATTTGCAGGATGTATTTCACCAGTTCAACCCTGGGAATATCTTCACCGTGTTTTTATAACTTGCAGTAATTTTATCAAGAGTGATCTAACTTGAATCAAGTCACCTACTAAGCTTTGGATAGAATAAAGTGAAAAACTTCGACTCTTTCACTGGGTTTCTGATGAAAGGTGGTAGGTGGTCCAATGTGTAAAGGAAGAGAGAAAATTTCAGCTGTAGACAAATGTAAAGAAGTCAGACAAGACAGAAAAACACCGTCCTGACTCTTTACACCATGATGGTGGTTGGTGCACAGGCTGCGCTCACCAGGAAGCAGCAGGGGGAAGGGGCACCATGATTGGGAGACCAGAGATATTTATACACAGATCTAGAGATTGTGGTCCGGGATCAGTTTCCTAGACCCCAGGCTGATTCAGGATTTAATGCAAGATGTAAGCCTCTGAGAATATTAGCTAGAGAAAGGTGGCATTATAGTTTTAGGGAGATTTAGGGGTCAGTTTTGAATGCAAGGGGGACTCAGACAAAGAAAAAATATCCTGGGATCTAGTATTGAATTTGATCTTGATTAAAACAACAAAGAATAAATCCACTTGCTTTTATTCCAAACTGCAGTTAGGTATACTTGCCTCTATGCCCATTTGAGTTCAAGTTCAGTGAGAGCCTTTCTGGGCCAAAATACAGATTATAATCAAGAAGCTCTGGTTCACAAAGTCCTTAGTTCAGTTTCGTACTCTTTTCTTCCTTCAGGAGCCCCGTATCTGGATAAGTGCAGTCCATTGTCAAGATAACGCTCACACTTGTGTTTATGTAGTGCCATATCTCCTTGATTTCTGCTTTCTGCTTTTGGTTGTAATCATGAATTTTAGTTCTATGCCTTGCTTAATTGTTTGGTGCTCACCTTCTCTTGCCCGCTTTATCAGTGGATGTTGCCACTGATTTTCCATGAATTTAACACTGATGCACCTTCTTACTGATCTGTTACATCCTTTGGAACCAAACTCCCAGTTACTTCTTTCTGTCTCACTCCATAGCTTGCTGTGCCTTTTTCATGCCTAGATTTTGGTATGCTACTCTCCCTAAATAACTCCTGTATAGAAATTAACAATGAGTAATAAAAGTTATTCACTTTGCTATAGGGGTCTGAATAAAGAATCTTTTAAAAAATATTGTTTACCAGTAAAATCAAAGTCTCAAGGCTGATGTTAACATTTATGTTACAGGGGATGTTTTGGATAAGACTGAGGAGCGATTGGCCTATGGCATAGAGAACAACAGTACTTTGCTGGAATGTACCCCGCGATCTTTACAAGCAAAAGTTATCTGGTTTGTGCAGAAAGGACACGACACAAGAAAAGAGGAGGTAATTCATAGCTGCACATTCACACCGTGGTGTCTTGCATACAGTGTGCCATCAGTAAATAGATGATGCTTTATTTGGGTACTTAATAATTAAACAATCTATTGTGCTGTACCTGTCATTTTAAAAGTGGGGTTTTTTAAAATTATGTGTGATTTATATACATATAAATATATATGTATATATGTATAGGTATATGTATATATGTATATATAAAGGTTTTAAAATACATATACATGTAGATTTTTATATACATCTATATTTATAGACATATAAATAAATTATGTATGTATGTATAGATAAAATTTGGAACCTAGAATTAGATTTTAACTTAGGAGGTTTTTTCGGCTTCATGATTTTAGTGTCATGTTGTAAAATTATAGTCTCAAATTGTATCACCCAAGGCAATGTTTTAGAAAAACAGCGAAATTAAACACCATTATCACATATATCTTAGACACATGGATAATAGAATTGAAACAACAGTAGCAGCGACATTAAACCAGTTGTTGATAAAGCTATTAAATCATATGTGAGACATCAACTCAGGGGTTCCACTGTTGTCCAAAAAAAAAGGCATCAGCTCTTTTATCCTTCTAAGCAGGTTTAGTGGCGGAGATTATATTTCTATAATTATCTAACTAACGAGAGAGGAACGAGTTGGGCTGCTTTTACAGATGGAAGACTAGGCAGCATTTAAAGCACACATACAGAATAGTCTGGTGGCAAACACTGTAGAGATGCATGCGGGTCTAGGGACCTGGTTTTATGTAGGGAGGGGTCAAGGGTGTGAAGCAGATAAAGCTTAGGGAAGGCAGATAAAGCATTGTTGATGTGGGCGTTGAACTTAACTTTTACAAAAATGGAATTATAAAAATAGAAAATAGAAGAAAATTTGGTTATATTAAAGGGTGATAGACTTGGTGAATACTGGGGAAATCGGCCTTAGTAAAGAGAGGGGTACAAGTTGAATAAGGGGAAGAAATTCTAGAGACCTGCCTTAGGACACAGAGGACAGCTAATAGGTACTCATAAGATAGTGAGTCAGGAAAGTCTGTACCTCATTTTGACACTGGAGATGAAACCTTTGTCATCGGAAGTTTAAATGACTGATTCTACGTGTAGAGTACAATTACATTTTATGCCTTTTTTTTTAACCTAGCCTCTTGTGAAACTAAAAATGCAACATGTTTTTGGTCGAGAATCATAAAGTACATTCTGGGAGATGACTAAATTTCTATATCCCAGGTTCCTGGGATAGCTATTAGAGAGGAAGATGATACCTCAACTTAACAAAGGCTATTAGAGATAATATAGAAAGGCAATCAGGAGAGGAAAATTCTCCTAAATTTTCATGACATCATAACAATAAATACATGTCCAAAAAAGTTACAGTACATTGCACTGAAATAAATTATTGATTTAGTAACTGAAGTATTTTCCATTGCACAAATCTGAGATAAAACTGGTTTTTAAATTCCATTGTAACTGACTTGGCAGGAGAGGACCTGGGAATATTCTATAGTTCCTCTTCCAGTTGAATGGCTTCAGAAGACAGAGAAGTAATTCTTTCGTCAGTAGTTTTCTTCACTCAGTATGTTCTGTTTCTGATTTGGAACTCACTGTAATCTGCCTCATTTGGAAAACTACCAAATCACTTTGACATGCTGCATCCAGTAGTGTTCAATTTTAAGTTTCTTTATCATATTAATATAATCTACTTCTTTTTCCCCAAATTTTAGTCCCTATTTTCAACTACATTCAAATTTCCCTGGTATATTTACTGGAAATTTTGAGTTTACTCTATGCATGACAAGTTGTATCATAATCAGGTAGTGCTTGATTTCTATAGACATAACAATATATATTGATTTATTCACAATCTAAAACAAAACAAAACACACAGTTGCTGACTTCCTCAAAAGCTAAATGTGCATGCTGTGTACACAAAACAAAATGACTTTACGTGTGTATTCTTTCAGAGTTTCTTAGGGTCTGTTTAGAGTTTTTTTTAGCGTTTAGAGTTTGGACCATTTTTGCATTTATTGTAGTTACTATAAGACATATAAGATAATTTTATTATCAAATCTTGACCATTGCAAAGGATGTTTAAGTTCACCTAGTCCAATTCTTAACTCATTTGGGTGTGCTTTTTTAGAATATCCCTGACAATGGCCGTCAAGGCTCATCCTGGATGCTACAAGCCATGGTCAGACCATAGCCTTTCTGAAAAATTTTGATTGTCGTATCCTTTTATTGAACTGCTATTTTTGAGTCTGGAATCCACTTACAGATCCACCCTCAACTCTCCTGAGCTGTCCAGAAATCATGTATTCAGGTGGATGACATTTTTGCTCCAATTAATATGTAGAAATGCTCCATAACCAAATTTCTAGAAAGCTTTTAGCAATTCAGGTATCTGGTTTCTAAACTGGATCACTGCAATTCTCTCGAATATGCACTTATAGTTTCTTGCTTCCTTAAATAACACATATGAAATGTATGTACATTTTATTAATTCCAGAAATGTTTATGGAAAGCCTAATTTATAAGTAATTTATAAGTACTTCATAAGGGAGCATTTTCCCTTGGCTTGATGACCTGGTTAATTGTGGTGTGCAATGTGATTATGACATCCTGGGGGAGAAGCCTTCATAGAAGGGACTTGGGAGATGAGGCTGTTCTTTAATGTGCATCTGCTGTATACAGGAACTGGGGTAGGCGCCTTACCTTATTATTCTTGGATCTCCCAGCTGCACCTTAGGCATAAGAATCCTCATCTTACAAATGCAGAAACTAAAACTCAAAGAGGTAGAGCTCATAAAGTCAGTTACAGACCCAAGGTTTGAACTCAGGTATTTCTGCCTCCCAAGCTGAGCTGCTTCACATTTATTCATCAGCCAAGTAACTAGGAATTTGCTATCTGCGTTTTAAAAAATGTACCATTTTATTCTTAAAAATGTATTTATAGATGAGATCATTGAGACATAGAATGTTTAATCACTTTCCTGGTTACTCATAGCTAGTGAGGTAGATTCAAATCCAGGTCTCTTAGTTCTTTCTACTAAATCACACCATCTTCTGAAATCAGAATTCTAAATACAGTTTCACATGCTCTGGGACAAGCATGGGGCAAATGGAAAACTGTTCACTGCAGAAGTTCTGGAATTTGATTTCTGAAAAATGCTCCTGTTGTCAGATATATATATGTGTGTGTGTGTGTGTATATATATGTACATATATATGTATATATCTATATTTTTTTCCATCAGAGTTTAGTGGAGCATGCTGCTTCAGCTTTGTTGGCACTCTACCTCATTTTCTTGGGTTTTAACTAAAATAACACTTTATTAATTTATTTGAAACTTATTTAGTGAGCATCTATTATGTCCTGCTTTTGTAAAACTTGTACTCTGGAGAACAGAGAAAGATAGTAATAAAAATAATATGACTAAATAAGAACATTATTTAATGTATCAGATGATGGTAAGGAGAAAAATACAAGAGAGATTACTTGCAGGGAAAGGTTGCAATATTAAACGGGTGGTCATGGAAGGCCTTACTAAGAAGTTCACCAACAAAGTGACATTTGGAAATGACTTGACAGAGGTGAGGTAATACGCCATGTAACAGTGTTGGATAATGGCTTTCTGGACAGTGAGAACAGCAGGTGCAACAGCCCTGTTTCATCAGGAGGGCACCTGATATATTAGAACATCAGAGTGGAGGACAACGTGGCTGGAGGAGACAGAGCAATAGGGAAACTAATAAACTGAGTCAAAAAGTGAGGTAAAGGTCCAGCTCATGCAGGGATTTGTAGGCCCTTATAAAGGGCTTTAGTTTTTGCTCTGAATTAAATAGAAAGCCATTGGGTAGTTTTCAGGAGAGCTATGACATGATCAAAATTCGGTTTTAAAAAGATGACTTTGGTTATTGTATTCAGACTTTATTGTAGCACGTGGGTGTGGAGATAAAGGTAGAAGCAGGGATGATACGGACATACATCATTATGTTCAATGGCACAACATTAATTGTCAGTGTGCCCGTCCCCTACAAAGTCAAAGGATGGCCAAGTGGCCGCCTCATACACATAAGAGCAAGAGCTTCACATATATTCTTCAGTATTATTGAAAATTATGAAGGCTGTTTACTATATTTAATATCTCAGATGGAATGCATTTTCAACCTTCTGTTCTCCTCCCCAAGTGTCTAAAATTAGTGTTTTGAATTCAATAAATATTCATTCAGAGCGTACCTTAATAGGTGATGAACAAATCATAGCCTTAGCCTTTTCAAAGCCTATAGACTTACAGTGAATACAGTAATGTGAACAGACAGTTATAATATATTGCGTTCATTACAACGTAGTATGAAACCATGGGAAAAGAAAATTGTCTCCACCGACAGGTCAGGTGTGGACGTGGCACTGTGGACACTTAGGAAAAGATCCAAGGCAGAGGTGACATTTGAGCTGTGTTTTAATGGATAAATAGAAGCCAGCTAGCAGAAAGAGTGGTGTAATCATATGTGCTGGAGATGACAGACAATACGGTCAGTGTAGATCTGTGGAGGACATGAGGATGCAAAAATGAGTAGATCCACCAAGGAACCATTTCACTTTATCTATAAGCCAATGGGAATGCCTGAGACAAACTGTTTAGACACATTACTCTAGGAAACTGGCTTACCAGCTTGGAGGATAAGCAAGATGTCAAGGAGACCATTTAAGAAGGTATTTCAATGGTCAAATGAAAGAGTTTTGATCAAACTAAACAGTGGTAGTAGGAAGGGAGAAGACAGATTTTAATTTTTATGAGATAACATTGAGTGCATTTGATATTTGAGATAAAAGAGAAATGATCAAAAGTGATTCATATGTTCCCGGTTTGGGTGTTTGTGTGGTTGATGGTGCAGTGATGTGATTCCAAGAATACAGGGAGGAAAGGAAGAGTTTGATTTTGGCCATACTGAATTGGGGCTCCTGTAAAGCATGCGGACCGAGCTGTCCTTCTGGTATATGCATGCCTGGGAATATAAAGCCCAAAGGAAAGATTTGGAATGGCAAGAGATGTGTGAGAGACATTAGCAAAGAGGCGGTAAATTCATGGAGATAATAAAAGTAAGAATAATATAGCAAGCATCTATACTTAAATATGGCTTACTGTGTGCCAGGCACTGTCCTAAGAATGTTACCTATAGTAATACTTTTTTTTTTTTTTTTTTTTTTTTTTTGTGGTACGCGGGCCTCCCACTGTTGTGGCCTCTCCCGTTGCGGAGCACAGGCTCCGGACGCGCAGGCTCAGCGGCCATGGCTCACGGGCCCAGCCGCTCCGCGGCACGTGGGATCTTCCCAGACCGGGGCACGAACCCGTGTCTCCTGCATCAGCAGGCGGATTCTCAACCACTGCGCCACCAGGGAAGCCCTAGTAATACTTTTAATCATTGCAACAGCCTTATGAAATAGATAGAATTATTGTCCCCACTTTATAGATAAAGAAACTGAAGCACAGAGATTGAGTTACTTGCATAATATCACATAGCTTGTGAAATCAGTCTGAATTTGAGCCAGATATTCTGGTTTTAAACCTAGGCCCTTTGTTACACTGCATTGGTGCCTCTAACTGCCATAGCCTGCCTTGGAGGCTTGGAGTAAATAAAAAGCATTGTGAACTAAAGCTAGAAGCAAGGGGAAAATGCACATATAAGGAAAAAATAGGAGAAGAAAAAACTCTAAAAGATGAAGAGTAAAATCGTTAGAGAAACAAGTCATAATTATAGTTAACATTCATTTAGTGCTTACTGTGTGCCCTGTACTGTTCTAAGTGCTTCATGTGTAGTAACTTTTTTAAAATTTACAACATTTCTCTGTGGTCGTTAGTATTACTATGTGCATTACAGAGATAAAATTAAGTAACTGATGCAAAGTACACAAATGGTAAGTACCACTAGAGTAGTATAGCTTGAGGAAGTAGAGATGGTGCAGTTGGAGATGTGGTATAGTAGAACTCACAGAAAAGGAATTGGATAAGGACAAAGTAACAAACAGCACCCGTTGAAAAATTCAGGAAATAAGTGCCCAGGCTCTAGTGAGAACGTTCAGTAGACTGGTTAAGCCAGGAGCCATCTAGCAACAGGTGAAGTGACGCTGATACACAGGGCTGTGTAGGATTAGAAACAGTTCGTATAGTGTTCTCGACCTAAAGGTTTAGGTGAGAAGTTTGAGAGAGGTCAACAATAGGAGATGAGAGTTGAAAGAACTTCTGCTTTGCTTTTTCGGCTTAAGAAAAACAGTGACTTGGTCATGTTTTAGAGGTTGAAGGGAAGTAGCCATGAAGAAGAAAATGTGCAGTTAATTGATGAAGCAAGATGAAGAGTATGGGAGAGAATATCATTACAGAAGTGACAGGGTGGATTCTAAGAAGGAAGAGGAAGAACCCTCATTCTCTGAACTGAGGAGAAAAGAAAAGAAAGATTTTATGTGTGTGGATAAGTGTAACTTCATTTACAGAATCCTAGTTTAGCTGTTCCATAGGCCTTCTATAATTGTTTAAATTAGGTGGCCGTATATATTTCTACATATAATTTTAATTTGGGATACAGCTCAAAATCTTCCTTTTATGAAGGAGGTATAAAGTATGTTTGTGTGATTGCAAAGGACAAAACTGTTAGAAACACAACTAAAACACCCCAAAATGATATACCCTAGTTTATGAAGTCTCAATTTCTGCAGTTTGATGTATTTGAATTTACAAGCCTCCAAAATAATTGCAAAAATTTAATCCTGAGTAACATCCCAAAGGAAAGGCATCCACACTTGTTAAGGCATGTGATTGGAAAATTGCATTATTTCTCTATGTATTTCTCTTTCTCTAAAATGCATGAGCACTGTATTTTAAAACTAAGTAATTGAGGAACTACCCTGGCAGTCCAGTGGTTAAGACTGCCTTCCAATGCAGGGGGTACGGGTTCAATCACTGGGCAGGGAGCTAAGATCCCACATGCCAGGGCCAAAAAACCAAAACGTAAAATAGAAGCAATTTTGTAACAAATTCAATAAAGACTTTAAAAATGGTCCACATCAAAAAAAAATGTTTAAAAAAATTTTTTTAATGAAATAAAACTAAGTAATTGAGGAAAAATTGAAATATGCATTGATTTGCTTAGATTTAAATATTTATTAGTTCACTGTGTGTAATTTTCACTTATATATATTATCATGACAAAGAAAGCCATAGTTTCTTCAAGCTACTCAGATTAGTGTAACTGCTCACGTTAGTATGATCCTCATTTTGAATGTTTTAAGTTTGGAGTATATTATTTTTAACCTGAAAATAGAATAGTCTTTGGAACCTTGACAATAATTTAAAACAGAAGTTGGCAAAGTACAACCTGCGGGCCAAATCTGGCCCTCAGCCTTGTTTATAAATAAAATTTTATTTGAAAACTGCCACGCTCATTTGTTTACCTGGTGTCTATGACTGTTTTCATGCTATAACTGCAAAGTTGAGTAGTTATAACAGAGACCATATGACATATGAAGCCCCAAATCTTTACTTTATAGCCCTTTACAGGAAATGTGTTGACCTCTGATTAAAGAGCTCAAAATGAAAACGTATACAAGTAAAGTCTTTATTAAGTACCTCTGTACTTTGGACAAAATATCTTTTCATGAGAAACCAAGCCCTCATTTTGTGCTGAGCACTATAATTCCATTGGAATGAGTTTTCAACAAAACCAAACAAAATGAATATTTTCTTGGAATGTATTCTTTTGGATTTTATTCTTTACTGACAAAACCAATGTGCATCCCAAAGACACTGTAAACAAGGTTGGCTTCTAGGAAGGAGTTCATAAATCCCCAGTGGGGAAGTTTCAGAGCAATCCCAAAATACGTAAAATATTCTTCATGCCCATGCCGAAGTGGTATAAGGCAGGCCAGTAAGCTGCTGGTCTATAAGACCATCATCATAATTTATCCCTTGGTAAGCATGGAAGATTTATTTCCCCCTTGATCTTTGTTGATCCTTTCCATTGGGGATTCTCTACTTAAGGGAAACTATTTTTGTGTGTTTGTGTCTTAAAAATAAAGTATCAATTTTATGTACTGTATAGACTGCTTAAATAATGCTCAAATGTGCATGTTTATTATAGAAAATTCAAGAGAGGATGTAAGTTGACAGCAAAACTCCAAACTTCAACTTCAATTTGACTTTACTCTCTCAATTCTTTTTTTTTTTTTTTTTTTTTTTTTGCGGTACACGGGCCTCACTGCTGTGGCCTCTCCCATTGAGGAGCGCAGGCTCAGCGGCCAGGCGCTCCGCGGCATGTGTGATCTTCCCAGACCGTGGCACGAACCCACGTCCCCTGCATCGGCAGGCGGACTCTCAACCACTGTGCCACCAGGGAAGCCCTCTTTTTAAACTCTATACCAAAAATTTGTCACTTCTTAACTTCGTCTTCAGACCACCTACTGAGTAGGATAAATTCATCAGAGTTATTTAAATATTGTTGAGAAATCTAAGAGGCATAGTTAACTTATCAGTCAGCAGTTCCTTTCAGATAACTTAGAGTTCATTGCATCTATGCTAAATTTGTACAGTCTCCATGAAAGCGTAATTTTATTGATGATTCAATGCATTATGGAGACAGCTTCTCTTGTAAAAACAAAAGAAAGAAAAGTGGAGTACACAAATTACATCTTTTAATGTTGCAGTTGCATTATGTAATCAAAACTCAGAAACTTTTGAAGCAAAATCTTATCTTCATTGTACCATCTTGTTTGCTAGATGACTCATATTTTCTTGACCTTCCCCAGTGCTAGCTAATCCATGACAGGGATCAGTGACAGGCCTAAGTTTACATTTCTGTCTTTATTTACATGTTTTGAAAGCATCAGATTTGTTTCACGTGAATATTATTTGTTTTTCTTGTTATCATAACATTAAAGTATGTGAACTCTTTGCCTCGTTTGAAACATCTGTTTAGTAGTTTTGATGTTTCTACTTCAGTCTGTTAAAAAATGTTCTCATTTTTTCTAAACTAACAACTATTTACAGGTAAATATTCAAAACCTACATTTTTGAACCTTGACAAGCATGTTTTTATAATGTCGTATTCCCTGTATTTTAGTTCTGGAGTAATTAGCAATATAGCTTATTAATTTCATTTTTTCCATTGCAATGGCAAAGACAGTTTCTATTGTATGAAGGGAAAATATAAAGCAGCTATGTGATCATAAGAATGGATCTAGAGTTTCAGGTAGAACTCTCTTCTGTTAATTTTCCAAGAGAATGCTGAACACCTTTGAAAATTAAACATATATCTTTCTAGAGCTATGGAATCAGATCCCGATCTGTTTAATCCCACTGAGACCAGTCTGACTCTGGACATCTGATTAAACAAAGTAACATGGTAATGCAGAAAGTAACTTTAAAAGTATATTTTAGAGACACTTGGATCTCAGAATTTATCATACTTTCCTCTTTCCTTTGGTCACTAGGAAATTTAGTTTTGAATTTATACTCCAATTAGAGTAGCTGTTCAGTGCCTTATGGTTTGCAGTTTTGTGTTCAAACATTATCTTTACTTTCATCCTCTGTCCTCTTATTCCCTTCTTCCTGATCATCCTGATATTCTGATATTCTTTTTTTTTTTTTAATTTTATTTATTTGGCTGCATCAGGTCCTAGTCACGGCACGCGGGATCCTTCGCTGTGGCGCATGGGCTCTTTGTTGCGGTGAGCGGACTTCTCTAGTTGTGGCATGTGGGCTTCTTTCTAGTTGTGGCTTGCAGGCTCCAGAGCGCGTGGGCTCAGTAGTTGCAGCACGCAGGCTCTCTAATTGTGGCACGCAGGCTCTAGAGCACTCGGGCTCAGTGGTTGCAGCGCATGGGCTTAGTTGCCCCACAGCATGTGGGATCTTAGTTCCCTGACCAGGGATAGAACGCACATCCCCTGCATTGGAACGTGGATTCTTAACCACTGGACCACCAGGGAAGTCCCCTGATATTCTTATCTATAGAAATTTTCAACAAAACATTACTTTTAAACTGCTGTTTGCTTATTTTCAAACAGTATTTCTAAAAGTATATATAGTATACTAGAGGATGAACAGATGTTACAGACAATTTAGTTTATTGTTTGCCAGACCAGGATGATCATTACAAACATTTGAAGTTTTTGTTGGTTTGTTCTGCTTTTTGGTTCTTATTTTTTACTTCAGTTGCATAATTTAATCATACTGCTTAGTTTATGGCACATTGTCATGATCATTCCACACAAATGTCGTCTCTTGTTTGACTTTATTTTTCCTAGACCAACTTCCTCCATTTTCATCCTTGCTTCCCCATGTACATCCACTGTAATGATTGGGATAAGTCCAATACTACATTTGTATATTGAACAAGTATGTAACATTTTTACTGTACGTGAGCTGAGAAAATAAATGTATTGTGTTATAACTCTTATTCTGCTTCTACTTTTTTTTTTTTTTTTTTTTTTTTTTTCCGGTACGTGGGCCTCTCACTGCTGTGGCCTCTCCCGTCGGCCATGGCTCACGGGCCCAGCCGCTCCGCGGCATGTGGGATCCTCCCGGACCGGGACACGAACCCGCGTCCCCTGCATCGGCAGGCGAACTCTCAACCACTGCACCACCAGGGAAGCCCTGCTTCTACTTTTTAAAACTCAGCACTATGTTTGTATGGTTTATCACTGTTGCTGTGTGTGTCTCTGTTTCATTGTTTCTGAAGGCTGCTTATCCCATGGCGTGTATTCATTGCTCCTAATTGATCCATTCCCCTACGAGTGGACCAAGAGTGTTGTTAATTCTCACTACCATATCTTTAATGATCATCTCTGCAGGTAACCCCTTATATATCTGAGTGAAAATTTCTAAATTATTATCTGTCAACATCTTTTATTTCTATAACTATTGCCAGCTTGCTTTGCAGAATTTCTGCACCATCTGCACTCTCAAAGCAGTTCATGTGGGTTCCCATTTCCCTATATCCTCACCTATATTTGGTATTTTCTATTTTTTGCCTTTCTTCTGGGTATAATGTAGTATTTCGTTTAAATTTGCATTCCTAAAATTACTAGTAAGGTAATACTTATTAAACATTTGGGTTTCTCCTCTGAATTGCCTATTTATATGCTTTTTCCATTCCATCTTTTATTTCTCTTTGTTGACTTTCAAGAATTCTTTGCATCTTCTGTGTACATTAATCCATTCTTGAATATAAATATTCCAAACTTGTTTGATATAGTTGATATTTTGAATACATTTTTCAAAGTGTAGGGTTCTTATTTTTGATAACTTTCTTCCCAGCATCTTCTTGTGTTAGATTTAAGTTTTCTCCAGTTGGATCTTTAATCTGAAGTAAATACAACTTTACTTGTTCTCTGTATAGTGTGGTAGGTTTCCCCAAATGAGCTATTAAGTAATTCATCCTGTCTCTCTTGGGGAATCATCTCTGTCATATAGCAAGTTCACATTGGAAAGTGTTTTTAATAAAAGGAACATTTTATTTTTATACTGTAATATATGATACATTTTCTGTAAGTCAAACAAATTTTCTTTTATTGAAAGAGGCCAGATAAACAAACAAATATATAAAATTGTTGGTCTTTATTTCTTTACTAAAACTGATTTCGTTGTTAAATATATTCTGAACTAACCAATTCAAGGCCTGTGTCTGTCCATTTCCTATAAAAAGTGTGGAACCATATCATATGGAGATACACATGGAAATCACTGCTTCCTCCTGACTAGCTACCAGATGTGCAGGGTTCTTTGTTCAATTACTTTTTTTATTTGACATTATGAAACATACTGAATCAATCTTTATAGCTAAGAATATTAAAACCATTTTCAGTAAGAAATGTTGTGTTTTTATACGTTGCCTATAAGAATATTTGATAAAATGATGTATTATGTACCATCTTCTTGACCAAGGAAATCTGGTCTGCAGACAGAACAGCTGGATGAAAACAATTCTGTAATAAAGATTTGATGTTGAAGGCATCCATGTTAACAAAAGTGGAAAGATTAAATCGTGGAAAGACTTCAAATACAAATTTCTAAGTCATGTTTTATTTTTAGGCATTCATAGGCCATGGAAGATATATTTAACTTTCAAAGCAGTTTAACCTTCATAGTGTACAGCTGTCCAGACTCAAGAGTTAAAACATCTTTTCCTGAATTTATGATTCACTGTAACCAGGAGGGGAGACCAAAATTCCAAGACAGGCACTGTCTGTAACATGCAAATAAATGATGTAGGACAATTCCCATTGTAATTGTTGTGCTTCCACATTTTTGAACCAGTCTGGACTTTATCTATACACAGTGCAGTTTCTCAAACTTGGGTTTCTGATTATGAAAGAAACACCTGCCTTTTATACCAGACTTGGAAACAAAAAACAAGAAAGTATTTCTCATCCAGTGATGAAAGTTTGTATTTATTTCTATTTTTGCTTTTTGTTTTATTTCAAAACACTTTCATAGACTGCTTGCTCTATGACAGAAACTAGGCTAGATGACTTTCGTGTTTTCTCATGTATTATTCACTCTCACAGGAGGTGTAGTAGGGAGAGATCAGAGGATCATATTCATGATGATGTTTGTATGCAGATTCTTTTCAGGGGAAGACAGTATCCTGGAACTGTTTTTTCTGTGTATCTGTGGAGCACAGACCTCCTCTTTCATTCTTGAAATCATGCTTGTTTCCTTTCTATCCAAGTCATTATTGAACTTACCTAGAAAAAGTGAATAACTTTTGGATGTATCTTTACTGGTATACCCCATTGTTTTGCATGTTTGTGCACTATGAACTAATTAGTATGTTCTCGTTTTTCAGTGTGTTCTGAGCACTCACTGTGGAATATTCAGAATGATTAGGAGATAGGCCTTTGCCATTATGAAACTTAGTATATGGTTCAAGAGATAAAAATTGTATAGAAAAATAATTTGAAGAGGAATAAAAATACCAACTTATATACTACAGATGTGAATGCTATTGAGTTACAAAAAGAAACAAAAGATTTTTGTGGGCTGTAAAGAAAGTATTCATTTAAGAAGGGAAAATGTAAGCCTAGAAGGAATTTTTTTAAGTAATGGATGGGTGGAGTTCCCAACAACAGAAAGGAGTTCAACTAATGGAAAGAAAGACTAAGACCAGAATAAGACCTGGAAGTGTGAAATAAGGGGAGAGTTCAGGGGCCAAGAGCAGCGGCAGTTGTGAGGAGGAAGGTTTGATTCTAGTATTGTATAGGTTCCCCCCACCACCTGCCCTTAAAAGTAAAACATTTTCTTG
This sequence comes from Physeter macrocephalus, assembly GCF_002837175.3. Taxonomy (NCBI): domain Eukaryota; kingdom Metazoa; phylum Chordata; class Mammalia; order Artiodactyla; family Physeteridae; genus Physeter; species Physeter macrocephalus. The sequence goes on from NC_041218.1 coordinate 82,454,472, forward strand.
GGCTGCCATCATAACTTAGAATGTTTATTAAATATTCACAAGACTGAAACAAGAAATGCATTCTTTATGCTCATAGCTTTTTTTCAAATATAGAATGAAAATAAATTTACAAATAAAATATAAATAAATATATGCATCCTTTAAATGTTTATTTAATGTGATGACTTTTTTTCGCTGAAATAAGGTATCTCCATGAACATATTTTGGAATACAGACTACCACATATGTGTGTGTATGTGTGTGTGTAAAACATCTATCCACAGCACCTTGTGCCATATGATGACTCAATCCCCCCACACGTTGTTCAAGTGACTTCAAAACTTTTTATGTACATTAGTATGTAGGGATGTTGTTTGGTTTTCATATGGCTGGAATGTATCATTAACATATTAAATTTACCTTTGTTCTCAGCAGCTGGAAACTAGTCAAGCTTTAAAAATGGTTCAGAATAAACACAAACACTCATAATGAGGCTGATCTTCCACAGGATCCCAAATAAAGTTTATTAACTTATATTGATTATCATGAAAGTAAACACATTAAGAAATCCTTCTAGAAAATTCATTCATCTCCAGAAGTGTTCCTCTTCCACCAACCCTAGTGAGAAACACCACATTAAGCTGCTTTGGGGTAGACAATCAGAAAGGCAGAATCTGGTTCATTGAGCAATTCTTACCTGCTCAGAGGAGCAATAGAGTCTGAATAAGTTCTCAGTCAGGAGCATGGCAAAAGGGAGTGGACTTTGAAGAGTAAAATAGTTACCCATATGTTGACATAAAGGAGAAAGATACCAGGTAAAAGAAAACTTATTACAGGACTTCCGTTAAGCATTTGCAGGTAATGTTGCAGGCTGGGGTGTACAAAGGTTAACAGGTGAAATGACGGTATTAAGGGAAGGAGGATACTTTGACATTGGGTGTGAAGGAAGCCTGAAGAAATGACATTTAGTTCAGCCTTTCGGGATGAGAAGGAGCCGGCCGTATGGGAGTCCCTCTAGGTCCTGAAACAGAATCAAGTTGGGCGTGAAAGCAGGAACAGAAAGAAGAAGGATTTGGGGGAGACTGCCATGAGATAAGTTCAAAGAAATGGTCATGAAATAAGTAGCAAAAAATAGTGAAATGGAGTGGATGGATTTTTTTTTTTTTTTTTTTTGGTAAGGAGAGAGAATATAGGTATCCCAGCTCTCTCAACACAGGTCCTTGTAGGTACTTTGATCATTATGATCTGGGAAACATAAGAACCCCTGAACTAATAATGTGAGAAATGGCATTTGTTCTGGCATTACAAAAGAAATTAAATTTGACAAATCTTCATTTCACTCAAACTTTGAGTGCTATGCTGAACTGGGAGAAAGCTCTCTCAGTTTGCTCTTAACAATACTGATGTAAATGGACCTCAAAGTCATTGATATGAAGTGATCTCAACATAAATAAATTCAGGACACACACACACACACACCTGATGTAATTACTTACCTCTTTCTCATATTTATATTATATTTATATATAGTATAACAATATAAATATAGTATAAAAGAAATATATGTATTAAAATATGAATGTATAAATAAAATACATAATTTTTATATATTTATATAAATATAGTTAATATACTCATATAATAGGTATATAATATATATAATTATATATATGATTTTTAGGGTTTCATTATACGATAACAAAAATGAAAAAATTCTAGAGAGTGGAAAGGGTTATAGGTTGGCGTTCTTTTGTCCTGGCTAATACTTCAGTGCCATTGATTTTCTGGTTCTTGCAGGTGAAGACAGATGACAGAATGGTTAAGATGGACCTCGGTTTACTCTTCCTAAGCGTACGCAAAGTGGATGCTGGGACCTATTTTTGCCAGACAGTAGAACATAGTTTTGTCCATACAATCCGTAAAATCACCCTGGAGGTTGTGGAAGAGGAGAGAGTGGAGGAAATGTTTAACAAAGACTACGAAGAGGACGCACCTCACAAGATGCCTTGTCCTGCTCAGAGCAGCCTCCCACATGGAACAAAACCCTGGTACAAGGAATTCTTGCAGCTGATTGGTTATAGCAACTTCCAGAGAGTAGAAGAATACTGTGAAAAGGTATGGTGCACGGATAAAAAGAGAAAAAAGCTTAAAATGTCCCCTTCCAAGTGGAAGTATGCCAACCCACAGGAAAAGAAGCTCCGTCCCAAAGCCGAGCACTATCGCCTACCTAGGCATGTGCTGGACTCCTGATGGGGCGAAACCATCTACTGGCTTCTGAAGAATTTATATTTAGAAACTAAAAAAAAAAGAGAAAGAGAAACCATCCACCTTCTTTGCATTACTTAAAAGAGATTTCTGTAATACAGAAAGGACTATAAAGGTGTTATGATAAATTATTCTATATACTCATTTGACTGGTTGAATCTTAACATAAAATTAACTAATTTTTTAAAAACAATGTATTGCTTGATGATTTCACATTATATTTATCAAAAGGTGACCATAGCTGTAGCTTTGAGTACTTGGCTGCTTTTCCATGGCAATTATTATTTTACCCTGGGAAGACTTAAGATTATTGCAATATTGCTGAAAAATTAGAGATGTTCATAATCATGGCAAAAATAAATGTTTTAATCCTTCTGAATTTTGCCTTTCCACCACGATGTAAAATATATAGAATATCAGATACTTTAACATTCTCATGTGAACCATCTGTAGTCTTTAAGAATTATTGTGTCTAAGCCAAGAGCTTTATGAAGCAGGTGTGTTGTAATTATCGTAAACCATGAAGGAAAAATTGTGGTCACCTTGAGGCTTGTGCTTTTCACAAAACATTCATTAAACCGCATTCACAATAGTTCTGTTTCAGGATGAAAACACATTCTTTCAATTTCACTCCAGTGCAGAAAGAAGAAAGTTAAGGTAACTTCTCAGGAAAACAGCAAAATATGTCAGAACAGCTGGAGTGACAGTCTAACTGAAAACATTTTTGCTGCCCTCTTGTGGTAGAAAAGGTATATTCTCATATCTTTTTTTAAATTCTATGGATTGTCCAGTAAAGATCTGAAACCAGTTTCTCAGTAACTGTATCTAGCTCATTTTCGGAAAAAAACTAACTGAAGTAAAAATGTGTTAATGCTTATATCATGTTTCAAAGTGGAGATAATATGTTTATTATTACCTTACAAGCCCAAAATGAAGATACTACGGCACTGAAGCTCTATTAAAACTTAAATTTTATGCCTTTTAAATAATCTTCTGTGAAATCTAAAAGATATTCCAGAAGCATGTTTTATTATTTTTTAAAAAGTAAAGCATTCTGCTCTCAGATATCAAAATTTCCTTTCAATTTTATATTAACAAATAGGAAAATTGTTTCATGAGTTTCACTTAACTACTGAGATGTTTAGAGCACCTTAACTTTTTTCTTATAAATCTTATCAGAAGTTTTTATTTTTGAGAATGCTTATTTCCTGAAGTTTTTTCTTCTGTTTTATTTAGCCATTAACTTTCTAAAATATGAAATTTTGAGTTTTCATTTAACTCAAAACTAAAAGCAAGTGAATTACACATGAAAACAATTATGAGTATTTAAATGTTAATTTTGAATAACATTAATTTCAGTTTTCAAAATTAGCTTATAGGCTGTACAGTTAAGAAAGTTAAAGTGTTGATAACTTGTGATGGTTTGCAATTTCATTCAAACATTAACAAATTTAAGAAAGTTTGGAAAGTTCATTCAATAAGCTGCCAAGCTCCAAAAGTCCTAAAGGAAACAAAATATATCGGAAATTAACATTTTCTGAAAAATGCAGTTGTTATTTACCTAGAAATCCACTGGAGGTCATTGCTGCCCACCAATATTAACCGAAAACTGTATGTGTTTCAATAAAAGCCTGCCCAACGTGGAGAAATAGAACCATAACCACAAATCACAAGGGAGGGTCCTTAGCAAAGTTTATGTCTGAAAAACTCAAAGTGAACAGATAAGGCAAAGCAATAATTGAAAATATTCTTCCATTAACACAAGAGAAGGGAAAGTAGGATTTTCTCCTGTATTCAGAATTTTAAAAAAACAAGGCAGTTGCGGTATAAGTAGTTATCACTTTAAATAACACACACAAGCAGTTCATAATAATGATAGCAGTGACATCAATTGTGAACTAAAATATTTGGTAACTGAAGAGAGAAGACTAAGGAAAATAACTTTTCTATGACGTAAGTCTTTTTTTTTAACATCTTTATTGGAGTATAATTGCTTTACAATGGTGTGTTAGTTTCTGCTTTACAACAAAGTGAATCAGTTATACATATGTTCCCATATCTCTTCCCTCTTGTGTATGACGTAAGTCTTAAGAATAAATGGTCCTACAAGCTGTTCAACTAAAATGAGATGACTATTTTAACAAGAAAAAGAAAGAAGCTTTTTAAAATGCTAACTTGAAAGAAGCCTGGTAAGAAAATTTTGAGGATACAAGTTTACAGTTTAGGGAGAGCACTAAATTTCATACACACTTATTTTTCTGTTTTCTCAGTTTCTGTCTCTCTCTCTGTCTCTCTGCCGCCTGCTCCTCCCTCCTCTTTTCTCCCCCCATACGTGAGTGCAGGTACACAATCACACACACACATACATCATACATACTTTAAGATAAATCTCCATTGCCCTCTCAAAAGACAAACCAACAGCCTGTGCTGTCCTGTCCTTTCTTGAGAATCTGAAACATACCACAAAACCATATTTGCAATCTTTTGTTCTGTCTGGCATTAGAAATCAAATTTAGAATCTCCTTTGCAACATGGCCAAGCTTGGAAAATCACAAGTGAATTGATCCTTTTTATCCCCTTTTTCTTGAACTCAGGAAGGGCACATACTTAGTCACCTGCCTTGACTCCAGCACATTTTCGCCAGACCCCGTGCCCTCTGGGAACACACAGCTGATAAAGAATCATAACCCATAACTACCCATCCTAGATTCAAAGAGACACCTCCATGTGGGGTCAGTCTCCTGCTTCTTCAGCTGTCTTCTATGTTATTCTCTGGGAAGGGAGAGGACCTGTGAATAGAATGAGTTTGGCATAGGACAACGTGCACCTCTGTTTTCAGTCTTGTGTCACCCATTGAGCTCGAGATGGAGATTTGCTGGCTAGAAGGATTACAACTTGAATGGATCTTACTTTATGATTTGTGAGGTCTCTTCCACATCTAGCCTTCTACATTGCTGATGTTTTCTTTTGTGGTTATTACTGAATATTTCAGTGCAAAGCTATCGACTTGGAGAAACAGGAATTAAAAATAGTAATAAACACTAATAAGAGCTCTAGCAAAAAGGGAACAGAAAGTCTTTGCCTGCTTAGTAAGTGGCAATTCCATATATATTTTAGAGTTTTTTTCCTTCCTAAAGTTAGTTAAATATGTAGGATGTTTTTAATCAAGTGTTTAATATTTGCTATAGGGTGTAGGGTTTTGTAAATCTTCATAGTTATTATGAACATTTGTAAAATTTGTAAATTACAGTAAATCGTATTGAGTGTTAGTGGTAAGCATGAAACAAACACAGCAGCTGTTGTCCTTGAAATGAATTGTCTTCAGCCTGACTGATATATTAAAAATATCACTTACCATTGTATAGGTATTTGAGATCCCAGTCATGGTACCAGTAAGGAGTTGCTGTTATTTTTCTTAGAGCAAAGTAGCACATTGAGGTACTTCTTCAAAAGCAGTGCTCATTTTTCAGGCCAACAGCTGTTGCATTTGAATCAGATATAAATAATAGATTTTCCAGAAACACTTTCGATTGTAGTATGTTATGTAAGCTGATACATTTATTTTATTTTTCTTGGGAAGATAGCGTTATGTTTTTGGCTTTCATTATAAACTCAGTGTGTTCTGTTTGTGTCTAAATGGCTTAGTTACAAGCTGGAGGACTGTATTGGGGTATTTCTGTCTGTATGGCTTCCTTTTATTTGCTTGCCTGTGTCCATCACAGCATGTGCCATATTGTTTCTTCTCACTGATGATAAGCCATGAGACTTATTACCATCTGGTGGCAAGCTACAAAGACCATTGACAACGGGTGTCTTTGACTATTGCATGAATCTGCCACTGTACACTGCAGAATTTGTACCATTATGTATAATTTCTATTTAGTTCAACTTAGAGGATAAAGAAATAAATATTTGTAAACCCTTGAGTGCTGTCTGAGGAGTGTTTTCTCACTTTTTGGCAGTTGATTGAACCCCAGTTTCATAATATGTCAAGCTGAACGTAAACATACAATGTTAGACAAGCACTAAGTTTTAAGAAGTTAGAAAAGAATTCAGTTCTCTTTCATTTCAAATGTGTAAGTCAACTTTCTTAAGGAGAGTTCATTCATCTCAATACCTTGCAGCAGTTGGATTTGTTTATGTCACATCATGTTTCTAGGACCAGCATCCAGAAATCTCTTTCAAAGCTGCATCATGCAGGTAAGAGATACGGAAAATGAATGCCTTTAAAATGGTAACTAATAGGATGTTTACGATTTTTACAAGCCTCGACTGGTATCTAAATTGCTGTTTTCTCTGCGGTTTTTTATAAGAACTTGGGGAGGTCATTTAAATGAGATTTAGTGTTAAATGACTCCTTCTTTGGGGAGTTTTGTTTTCAAGGCCAATTTTATTGTATCGGTAAGTAATTAGTTCCGAGGTTTTAAAGGAAGATTTTGGCAGCAGCCTAGGACATGTTTCTGGCAGCTTTGTGATATGACAGTGCCATTACTGCTTATACATGTTTCACACTTGCATTTATTTATAATACAGGGCCTACTTTTAGTGTAGTATTTGATGAACCCATTGAAACTGCTTTTTAGATCCATACTCAGTCATTAGTCAAGGAAAAGTAGAGAAACATTTGTGGGGATTAGAAATCTCTTACCTATTATTCAAAGGGAACAAAAGTATGCACCCCTTTTTATTCAGAACTATGTAGCAGGCAGTGGATGGTTGCTTAATAATGCCATTAAGTTATGTAGATAAATAAAAATTGAATTATATTCTCAGAAGATGTTGTCATTGGAAAAATTCCAAATCTTCATTTTACTTTATGCACTGAGACACTCAACAAGAGTGTAGCTTTTAAATTTTTTTTTCAAGTGTTTTGAGTGTTGTGAAAAGTACTTCTAATTATGAATCTTGGGACTTCTGGTCAGGATGGCATTGAAAAGCCACGCTTTGATTCAGAGGAGCTGCAGTGATGTAGCAATGATAGATGGTACATAAAAAGAAAAAATAGGGCGTCCCTGGTGGCGCAGTGGTTGGGAGTCCGCCTGCCGATGCAGGGGACGCGGGTTCGTGCCCCGGTCCGGGAGGATCCCACATGCCGTGGAGCGGCTGGGCCCGTGAGCCTTGACCGCTGAGCCTGCGCATCCGGAGCCAGTGCTCTGCAACGGGAGAGGCCACAACAGTGAGAGGCCCGCGTACCGCAAAAAAAAAAAAATAATAA
>NC_041218.1:82462160-82559359 GCF_002837175.3 Physeter macrocephalus
CGCCTGCCGATGCAGGGGACACGGGTTCGTGCCCCGGTCCGGGAAGATCCCACATGCCGCGGAGCGGCTGGGCCCGTGAGCCCTGACCGCTGAGCCTGCGCATCCGGAGCCAGTGCTCTGCAACGGGAGAGGCCACAACAGTGAGAGGCCCGCGTACCGCAAAAAAAAAAAAATAATAATAATAATAATTTAACAAAAGAAAGAAAGAGACAAGTCACAGCAAGAAGGTGGTCATCTGCAAGACAGGAAGAGGGCTCTCACCAGGACTGAAGCGGCCAGTCCCTTGATCTTGGACTTCCCAGCCACCAACACTGTGAGAAATGAAATTAATTGTCTGATGTGCAAGTCACCCAGTCTATGGTGTTTTTTTTACAGCAGCCTGAGCACACTAATATACAATGAAAGCACAGAGGAAGGCAGAGAGATTAAGGAATAAACAGAAACATGCAAAATAAGCCTACAAACAAATATTCCAAGACATTTCAAAATATCTGAAGTTAAGTGAAAAGTGATATCTGGAAAAAGTGATGAGAAGTGACCTCTCAACCAGGACTGTCGGCTTAGAGCAATCAGGTTAGGGCATTCAGAAAGAGTTTCCATATTGTAGGAGGTTTTTTTTTTGTGGCTCAGAATAGGTTTGGGGGGATGGGAAAGACAAAATTATAAACTCAATATGCCAGCAGAAAAACAAAAAGAGCTAGTGACAAGCAGGATGATCCCTTGGAGATTATTCCATAAATTTAATCTATTTTGAAGGAATGATTGAAGAGTTTCTTAATTTTACATGTTTTTTTTTTTCAAGCAGCTTAAAACAACTCAAATTTATTATCTTGTGATTTCCATAAATCAGAAGTCCAGGCCCAATGTGTTTCAGTTGGATTCTCTGCATAGGATCTCAAAAGACCAAAATCAATGCATCAGTTGCCTGGGCTCTGGTGAAGAATCCACTTTCACGTTCATTCAGATAATTGGGAGAATTCTGTTCCTTGTGGTTCCAGGACTGAGATCCCGTCCCTGCTCCATATTCAATGCCAGCAGTGGGCTGTTGAGTCCTTCTGAAGCTTAGACTCTCTCTGACTTCCTCAAATGCTGCATTTCTCTGTCTCCAGTTGGAGAAATGTTACTGCTTTAAGGGTTTGGGTGATTAGACTGGGCCCGCCCACATAATCCAGGCTAATCTCCTTATTTTAAAGTTTGTAACCTTAGTTACATTGCTAAAGTCCCCTTTGCTGTGTAACAACATATTTTCAGATTCTGAGGATTAGGGTATGGGCATATTTCAAGGACCATGTAAATCTCCTGGCCCCCAAAGCTTCACATTCCTCCCAAGTGCAATATACATTTACATTTACCCCCATCTCAAGGTCCCCTAATGCCTTATCCTTCAACTCAATCTTCTCATCTGCTTCTAAATCAGGTATGAATAAGGCTCTTGATATGCTATCAAATACCCTTCGGAGGTACAGTTCCTATGCATCTGTGGCCCTGTGAAACTAAGGGAACAAGTTATCGGCTTCCAACATATAATGATGGGTCAGGCGTAGGGTAATAGTTTAAGGATATTCTGGCTCAAACAAGGAGAAAATGGTAGATAAAAATGACGTCCCCAATCCAAAGCAGTTTGAAAATTCAGCTCGGCAACTTCCGTGAGGTTTCAAGGCCTGGAAATATTCTTCTGTGCCTCTTGGTTTTCTCTTTGAATATCCGTCTTACCCTGTGTGCTCTCTATCCCATTCTCTGGACTCCCTTTTTAAAATACCAAAATCAAAGACATAGCTCTTCCTAAAAAACACTGATAAGAAGTATACAGATAATTATCTCAGCTTTCAATTTTGTAAAATTGAAATTTTTTTCCTGTTAACATCAGGATGATGTGTAATTGACAGATGACATTGAGTTATGCTGACTATAACATTCTACCAGTTTAATACATGAAAATGCGAAGTTCAAAGTTGTCTTTCCTCAAAGGCTTATGGAAAAGCCGTTCTATCAGGTATGTAGATGTATCTCATTGTGGGGTTTTTATTATGTTTATTATTATGTTTCCTTAGTGACTAATGATGTGCTTATTTGTTATTCATATATGTTCTTTGAGGACATGACTATTCAAATTATTTGCCCATTTTTATTGAGTTGTTTGCCTTTTCATTATTAAGTTGTAAGAGTTCTTTATATTGTTTAGATGTAAGACCTTCGTCAGGTATAAATGGTTTTTATTAAGTTCTATTTATTGACATTTCAAGTTTTTTACATTAAATTTAGGAAATTTTTGCCAAACACAAGGTCACTAAGATTTTTTTTCCGATATTTTCTTTCAGAAGTTTATGGCTTTACTCTCACATTTAGATTCACAATCCATTTGAAGTTAGTTTGTGTGCACTGCGAAGTATGTGTAGAGATTTATTTTTTTGCATGTTTGTTCAGCTATTCCAGTACCATTTGTTGAAAAAACAATTCCCCCATTGAACTGTCTTTGTACTTTTTTTTTTAATTGAAGTGTAGTGGATTTACAATATTGTGTTAGTTTCAGGTGTACAGAGTAGTAATTCAATATTTTTGCAGATATTCCATTATAGATTACTACAAGATAATGGGTATAATTCCCTGAGCTATACAGTAAATCCTTATTGCTTATCTATTTTGTATGTAGTAGTTTGTATCTGTTAAACCCATACCCCCAGTTGGCTCCTCCCCCCTTCCCTCTCCCCTTTGGTAACCACAAGTTTGTTTTCTGTCTGTGAGTCTATTTCTGCTTTGTATATACATTTTTTGTTTTTAGAGTCCACGTATAAGGGATATCATAATATTGGCTTTCTCTGTCTGACTTATTTCACTAAGCATAATATTCTCTGGGCCCATCCACATTGCTGCAGATGGCAGTATTTCATTTTTTTGTGACTGAGTAATATTCCATTGTATAAATACCACATCTTAATCCAGTGGTCTGTTGATGAGCACTTGGGTTGCTTACATGTCTTGGCTATTATAAATACTACTGCTATGAACATTGGGGGTGCATGTATCTTTTCAAATTAGTGTTTTCATTTTTTCCGGGTATGTATAATTCCACCCAGGGGTGGAATTGCTGGATCATATGGTAGCTGTATTTCTAGTTTTTTAAGGTACCTCCATACTGTTTTCCATAGTGATTGCACCAATTTACAATCCCAACAGCAAACGAGGGTTCCCTTTTCTCTACAACCTCTCCAACATTTGTTATTTGCAGACTTTTTGTTGATAACCATTCTGACTGGTGTGATGTCATACTTCATTAGGGTTTTGATTTGCATTTCTCTAATAATTAGTCACGTTGAGCATCTTTTCATGGTCTCTGCACCTTTTGATGAAGGTAATCAGCTATAAAAGTTTTAGTTTGGCTGAACCAAGCTAACCTACCAGACTTAACGGTTTACCCCTGTCCCAAAATGTGTAACTTTCCATATATATGAAAGTCCTTTTAGTCCTAAAAATTCTATCAAATAAAGAATGTCTTTGATTTATTAAGCCATCTTCTTTAAAATGCCAATAACTCTTGTAGAACTGAGTAGACTAGATAGAATTCACATCAGCAGTATCAGCTCAACCACCCATATGGAGTCATCTGAACTGTTAGAATGACATTTTTGATGGAGTGGGGATGGGGAAAGGAAGTGAAAGGAGGAAAGAAAGGAGTTATTTGGCTTTTTAGAATGGAACGCTTTAAGGAAAAGTTCAGGCCTTGGTTGAGAGATTAGAGTAACAGAGGAGGAATGTGCCTCCAGGGGTAAGACGATGAAAGTAGGAGATAAAATGACTTTTTATACAATTTTCCCTGTATTCGTATTGTTCTTTCTTCAGGAAAAGGTATAAACTTTAAAAATGATTTCTAAAACCCCCTTTCAGTTTGTTGGCCACTATCATCCACAGTTCCTGAGTTCTCAGATGCCAGTGCTTCTTTCTCCTCCTTTCTGCACTATGTGGCCTTAAATCTCAGAAAGCAGAGCTCAGGCTAGTTAATACTCAGGTGCGGTCTTTCAGGGACATATCGGTTAAAAAGATTCTTGTGGCTTTCAAAGTAATTCAATAGCTGTTTACAACATTATTTCCGTAGGGATGGTACATTTTTGAGTTATCAAAATGCAACTTGCCAAAAAATGTAACTTGTACCTTTGGGCAGGGTTTTCTATGTTACATCATCATAAAAAGTCATCTAATTCCTCAAAGATGTAATTATATGCAAAATAATCTTAGTGCTAATATATTTTTTGAAACATCATCTTCTAAAATTTTAAGTGTATATTTGGTTATCATGTTCTTTATTAACCAGACTATTATAATATGTAGAATAATATGTCAAATATAAACTAGTTCCTAAAATGTGTGCATAAATGGGCACTTACTGTAACACTTTTACTCTCTCAGGAGTGATATTGCAGATATATTCTTGGTAGCAATCTGAAAATTAGCTTAGAGTTTATTTTTAAACGTGAGAATGTCTCATTTCTGCAACTAATTAATTCCGTTTAGTGAGGACACACATTGAGACACTGAATTTATTTATTCTGGTTTGTCATGTCTATATGTAGCCTAGCAGTCAAAGCTTTTCTAAGCAGGAGATTTTAAAACTGTATTCATTTTACCACATTTTATGATATAGCACAAAAAAAATACTACAGAATGTTTTCAGAGGATCCATAAATGAAAGACTGAGGCACTTTCCTGAGGAGATCAGTAATCAGTATTTTATGTGCTACATTGGTCTGTTCGTCATCTACTATGTTTGAGGCATGTGGTTGATATTGTATTTGGTACAGTGCAAAGCTCTCTCTGCATTATGTTAAAAATGATCCCTGCACCAAGGGACTAGCGTAATTCAGGTGTTTAATACCAATCCCCTTCCCTTGTCATTCTCCTTTCGGTCAGATAGATAGATAGATAGATAGGTAGATAGATAGATAGATAGATGGATAGATACATTTTATTATTGAAGGAACCTTTCCAAACAGCCTCACTAAATCTTTTATTACCCTCCTAAAAATCCCCTCCAAGGACTCTATTCTTTGTACAGAAGGAAGCCAAAACTCCTTAGCCTGACATTCAAGGCAACTGCATTATCTCTTGTGTATTCTACACTGTATAACAATTGAGAAAACTTAATGTATGAAGCCTTTTTAAACATTTTTACCTTGCTACCCTCAACTACTGGTATGTTATAAAATAGAGCTATACTCCACTTGTATTACAACTTGGATAGGCAGAAAAATTGTAGTTTCTTTACTGTCTGTATCAAGCCCAGGTCTTTTTCACAAGCTCTGAGAATCTGGGTATCAGGAAAAAACACTTGAGCTCTTCTTATTACCATTTGATCTGATGAAATGACTGTGACAGACCTTGTAGTTAGACGATAGTCCTTCTTGGACACTAAGTCTCAGACTTTCAGATGGCGAAGTGCTGTCTCTCACCCAAGGTCTCTCGGGAGGATAGTGTACAGGGCTATGGAGGAAGGAAGGCGTGTGATCTCCTGTCACTGTGAATGACAGTGTCTTCATATCCAAGCCATGCCTTAGGGTGTCCATGGGCTCCTAGAGTCTTCAGTAGAATTATGATGCCATTAAAATATCTCATTTTCTCTCAAGGCCTTGATGATTCAACCTCAACTCCCAAATCCCTGCTGCTAAGTTACACTAGGATCTGGCTCTCCCCCTCAAGAAATTCTCAGCCCACATAGTCCACCTGTAGTACCACTTCGCCTTTTCTGGTAGGTTAACTGGCTGACACTCTTGACTATCTTTCGCTTCTTCTCTCAAGGAGGACAAGAACTTCTGGTAATTTTAGTCAACTCAGTGTGTTGAGTGGAGACACCTGTGTACTTTGTGAGCTGACGTCCAGGTTCTGTTTACCTAGTTTCTCACTGTGTCGCCAGGTTTCTTTGGTGAGACCTAGTCCCAGGTTGATATATAGACCATTTATATGGTAGCCTCCTGTAACTTTTCCAGGTGAGATGTGGGTTATTCTACCCACAGTAACCTCTTCTTGTTATCCACTTTTCCATGCTCTGGGGCTTTAAAGCAACTGAGAGGGAGAAGGTATCAAGGCCTGAGATTTTATCTCACAAGTTAACGAGGTAGCCTGTTACTGTTTCATAGGTGCTGGCAGAAGACACAAGATCCCTAGATCAGGGACAAAGGACTTATTATTCATAACTCAGAAGGTAGCATGAGTATGATGTTGGCACTGGTTTCTCTTGTCCCCCAAGTTCCATGGAGGTGACAAATTGCTCCTCCGGTAAATACTGAGTACATTTTGGGTTTGATTCACAGCTGAAAATCATTGATTTTGGGAAACCTGCTGCTTTTTATTTTAAGCTTTGTTTTTGCTCTAGAGGGATACATTGCATCATCCCTTAAGGTTGCTTGCTGCCAATTCCACCCTGAGAAATGATGCAGGTAAGAAAAGTCAAGGCTCTGAATACTTGCCACACTTAGCAAGAACATGCAGGGGGTCTTCTGTCCCATGGCAGAGTGCCTCTCCCAACAGAAGGTTCATATACATTCCTCACGCTTAGCCTCTCCTACCTCTCACTCCTGTCCACACTTCTCCAGACCAGGAAGGATGAGCTTTTCTTTTTCTTACCCTACGTAACATCCTTCTTCTTTCTCATCACTGCCTAATGCTAGGACATCATAGTGGATAGGAGTAGCTCTCCTACACTATGGAAGAAGATCTCAGATGTCCCTTCACATCTAGCACTTGAAAAATTCAGTAGGAGCTAAGTCAGTTCAGGTCCTCTGGGAAACAGACACCAGGATGGAATTAGAAATGCAAGAGACTCTTTGGAGGCAATTCCTGTGAAAAATAAAGGTGAGAGAGAGGAGAAGTAGCCAGGTGAATACTTTAAGAGTATTATACAGGTCTGACACCTATGGGAGGAGATGGGCGAAGGAAGGAATATTTGGGATGAAGAATCTCTGAATGTGATGTAACTGAGGAAGTAGTAGGCAGCCCAATTGGGAGTTCCCCGATGGGAAGGAATGACCAGATCTGAGTGTCCTTGCTACACTCAGGCATCGAGTTGCCCTGGGACTGGGCTTCAGCTAGGGGCCATCAGCTGCCTGTACTCTTTGCAGCTGGTTCTCTCTTACAGGGAGTTCTGAGCAGTGTACTTTCTTGGCTGCCACAGGGACCAAAGGAATTATCCATCTTGTCTCTTTATAATGGCTTGTTTTAAAGCCTGTCATCAAACTAAAGAGCTCAAATAACCCCCTTGTCTGCCTTGGAGCCATGATTGGCTTGTACTGGGAGACAGAAGATTGCAATGGGGGAAATTAGAACATATACTTTAATTTTTCAAAAATATTCCCATTGCAGATATTCTTGTATGTCTTAAGATGTTGAAACTTATCTTTTTCAAAGCTGTTTTCAAGGCATGTGTTCTCCATAAAGCTCTCCCAGAATTAATCTCTATTAAGTGTATGTTTACATTACAGTATGAATAATCAAAATAAATGCTAATGACATGACTAAAACCCATTCATTTTTATTTCATGTTCAAGACTTCCCTGCCTTCATAAAGGAAGCTCTAATGAAGTCAACCACCTGCAGGTCTAGATCTGCCTCAGTCTGTGAACAGATCCTCACAGAAGAAGGAATTTTGTTAGCACCCTCTGTCCCACTTTCTTAAAATCAAGCACCCTCTGTCCCACTTTCTTCAAATCAGGTCAGTTCCCCCATATGGGATCTGTGGCCCAGATGCAGCCTATACACCGTGGGTGGTTTTTTTGTTCATCTATATATATATATATTCATTTAACTCATATGTAGAATCCACCAGAATTACACAATTCATATTTCATAGGTCCTACAAACATACGTATTTTGTTCTTAGCAGAACAGTGGGAATACTGCACACACACCCAAAAAAACTCATCTATTTTTTTCTTAAATGAATCAAAACAGTTGATTTTTAAGCAGATATATAAACATATATATGCATATAATATATAAAGTCAACATCTTAATATGATTCAAAACTTCTGTCTGTATACCCACTTTACTGAGAGGTTTTATCATAAATAAATGTTGAATTATGTCATGCTTTTTCTGCATCTATTGAACTGATCATATGATTTTTAATCTTCATTTTGTTAGTGTGGTGTATCACATTGACAGGTTTACAAGAGTTGGACCATCCTTGTATTTCTGGAATAAATTGCATTTGATCATGGTGTATGATCCTTTCAACGTTATAATTGAATTCGGTTTGCTAATATTTTGCTGAGGATTTTTGCATCTATGTTAATCAGAAATGTTGGCCTGTAATTTTCTTTTCTTATGGTGTCCTTGTTTGATTTTGATATCAGGGTAATGCTGGCCTCGGAAAATGAGTTTGGAAGAGTACCCTCCTCTTCTCGTTTTTGGAATAGTTTGGGAAGGATTGCTATTAATTCTTTGAATGTGTGATAGAATTTACTAGTGAAGCCTTCTGGTCTTGGACTTTGTTGGGAGTTTTTTTTCTTAATTGAAGTGTCATTGATTTACAATATTGTGTACAGCAAAGTGATTTGAGATATATATATATATGTATATATATTTATATATTCTTTTTGATTCTTTTCCATTAGAGGTTATTAAAAGATATTGAATATAATTCCCTGTGCATACAATAAATCCTTGTTGTTTATATGATATTTTATATATGGTAGTCTGTATCTGTTAATCTCATACTCCTAATTTATCCCTCCCCTCTTCCCCTTTGGTAACCACAAGTTTGTTTTCTCTGTCTGTGAGTCTGTTTCTGTTTTGTAAGTTCATTTGTACTTATTTTTAGATTCCACATATAAGTAATATCATGTAATATTTGTCTTTGTCTGACTTGCTTCACTTAGTATGATAATCTCTACATCCATCCATGTTGCTGCAAATGGCATTATTTCATTCTTTTTTATGGCGGAGTAATATTCCACTGTGTGTGTGTGTGTGTGTGTGTGTGTGTGTGTGTGTGTGTGTGTATACCACATCTGTATCAATCCACTTTTTTGATTACTGATTCAGTCTCCTTACTAGTAATCTGTTCATATTTTCTATTTCATCATGATTCAGTCTTGGTAGGTTATATGTTTCTAGAAATTTATCCATTTTTTTCTAGGTTGTCCAACTTTTTGGTATATAATTATTCATAATGGTCTCTTATGGTTTTTTGTATTTCTGTGGTATCAGTTGTAATATCACTTATTTCATTTCTGATTTTATTTATTTGAATCCTCTCTCTTTTTTTTCTTGGTGAGTCTAGATAAAGGTTTGTCAATTTTGTGTATCTTTTTCACAGAACCAGCTCTTAGCTTTATTGATCTTTTCTATTGTCTTTTTAGTTTCTGTTTCATTTATTTCTGCTCCAGTCTTTGTTATTTCCTTTCTTCTACTCACTTTGTGCATTGTTCTTTTTTTAGTTCCTTGAGGTGTAAAGTTAGGTTGTTTATTTGAAACTTTTATTGTTTCTTGAGGTAGGCATTTATTGCCATGAACTTTTGTCATGGAAGTGCTTTTGCTATATCCCACAGATTTTGGTATATTTCCATTTTTGTTTGTCTCAAGGTATTTTTTGATTTCCCTTTGATTTCTTCTTTGACCCACTGGTTGTTCAGTAACATGTTGTTTACTCTCCATACATTTGTGAATTTTCCATTTTTCTTCATGTAATGAATTGTTTCATACCATTGTGGTCAGAAAATATTCTTGCTATGATTTCAGTTCCCTTAAATTTATTGACTTGTTTTGTGGCCTAAAATATAATCTTATCCTGGGAAATGTTCCATGTGCACTTGAGAAGAATGTGTATTCTATTGCTTTTGGGTGGAGTGTTCTATATATATCTGTTATGTACATTTGTCTAACATGTCATTTAAGGCTGATGCTTCCTCACTGATTTTCTGTCTGGATGATCTATCCATTGATATAAGTGGGGTAGTAAAATCACCTACTATTGCCATCTATTTTTCCCTTTAGTTCTGTTAATATTTACTTTAAATATTTAGGTGCTCCTATGTTGGGTGCATAAATATTTACAAATGTTATATCCTCTTGTTGAAATGACTGCTTCATATGTATGTAACACTCATCTTTGTCTTTTATTACAGTCTTGTTTTAAAGTCTATTTTGTCTGATATAGTTATGGCTACTCCAGCTTTCTTTTGGTTTCTATTTGAATCAAATATCCTTTTCCATCGCTTCATTTTCAGTCTGTGTCTTCTTACATCTACAGTGAGTCTCATGTAGGCAGCATATACATGCTTCTTGTTTTTTTAAATCCCTTTAACCACTCTGTGTCTTTTGATTATAGAATTTAGTCCATTTAGATTTAAAGTAATCATTAATAAATATGTACTTATTGCCATTTTGTTAATTGTTTACTAGCTATTTTTGTAGTTCCTCTCCGTTTCTTTTTCTCTTGCTCTCTTCCTTTGAGGTTTGTTGACTTTATTTAGTGGTATACTTATACTTCTTTCTTGTCATCCTTTGTGTATTTACTGTAGATTTTTGGTTTGTGGTTATCATGAGGCTTACATATAATACCTTATATCTGTAACAGTCTGTTTTAAGTTAATAACAAGTTAAATTTGATCCCATTCTATATCTTAACATCTTTACTCTCCCCCTGCCATGTTTTACATCTTTAGTGTTTCATTTTACATGTGTGTCCGTTAACTACTTATTGTAATCTTAGTTATTTTTACCACTTTTGTCTTTTAATCTTTATACTAGTTTTATGCATGCGTAATCCCCTACGTTTACTATAGATTTACCTTTCCAGTGAGATTTATTCTTTTATATGTTTCTTAGTTACCAATCAATGCCCTTTCTTTTCATTAAAGAAGTCCTTTTAACATTTCTTGTAAGGCAGGTTTAGTGGTGATGAACTCCCTTAGTTTTTACTTTTCTGGAAAACTCCCTTTCCTTCAATTCTGAATGACAGCTTTGCCAGACAGAGTATTATTGGATGGAATATTTTTTTTAGCACTTTGAATATGTCATGCTACTCTCTTCTGGCCTACAAAGTTTCTGCTGAAAAATCTGCTGATAGTCTTATGGGGGTTCTCTTGTACATAATAAGTTGTTTCTCTCTTTTTTTCTCTCTCTCTCTCTCTCTCCCTCTGTCTTCCACCATTTCACCCTCTGATTCTCTTTTACTTTCAATCATACCAAAAATCCTCTGAGTTAGGGTTAAGTGCTAGTTATCTGTATAACCAATGTGGAAAAATCATTCAGAACACTGTGGCATAAATATCTATTTGAAAATACTGAGTATTAGAAAGCACTGAAGGAATGTTCTGTCTCAGGAAAAAACAGTGGCAATTTGTAGCCTTTAGCAAAAGAAGTCAGCCTAAATCAGCTACTCTCAAGAATTGTCAGGGAAAAATGTTTCTCAAAAATCGTTGTCCTCTAAAAAGGCAGAAGTGATTCCTTTTGTGGATTAGTAGCCATTGAAATGGAAAGGAAGATCTAAGGGATAAGGCCAGCTTCGATCTTATCCCTTAGAGGGATGAGGTGATAGGACCAGCTCTGGCGTGCAAGGACATAAAAGAGACTCAGGAAATTCTCAGTCCTTCTGGTCCCTTATACCTTGAAGTTTATGTCTTTGCTCTCCAATTCCCTATACGTCCAGTCCAAATCCCTGGGCTTCCGATCCACCTCCTATATCCTAATTCCTGCTCCCTTATCATGCCTCATGCTTCAGCCAGTTACTGGAACTGCCTAACCTGTTGTAGGCATCTGATGTCCTCTTTATCCCAGTGTTAGACCCTTTACACTTTGCCCCTAATAATCTATCAGGGCTCACCACTTAAGCACAAATCATACACTGCTACTGAGCACACTGCCTTGTTTTTTAATTGGACAACAGCTACAATGTTGAACTCTCCTATAGCTATGTCCTAGTAATACTGATGATCCTGAGCTTTATGTAACCAGTTGGATTGTCTGCTTCCCCTCATGGTGGCAGTCTTTGCTCTAGTAAGCAGGTCTCCATTTGGCTTACTACTCTTCTCTACTGTTTCCATTATGCCAAGGTCATGGATTATTTCACATCCATGTAATCTTCCCCAACTCTTAAGAGAAAAATAGATGAGGTTTTGAGAGAGAAATGAGATACAGGAAAAAGATAGCAAAAGTGCAAAGGGCAAAATGAATTCAAGATACTGCAAGTAATTCACTGTAACCATTGCAGCCAGAATGGTTTCTGGAGCATTTATTTAGCAAAGCAGGTATGAATGCAGTAGAAGTTAAACTGTTGCTTTTGACTGGGGAAGGAGCCAGTGCTAGAGATTGCTGATCAACCGCAATTACCATTCTCCTTCTTCCTCATTATAATAGAATCTTTTCACTTACACCTGGACATATAGCCAACAACCTAAACCCCCTTGCAGCTAGGTAGAGACATGTGACTACACTCAAATCAAATGAATTATATCTGCAATTAGTGGGGAAAATCCCTTACAAAGGAAGTTTTTGTCCTTTCTCTTGTTTTTGTGCTGGCAGAAAATAGTGAACGTTGGATCTGATGCCTTGGAATTCATGTCTAGAAGAGCAAGACCACCCCATCAGTCCTAGATCTTTGAGCTTTTATGTAAGAAAGCAGTAAACTTTTATCTTACTTAGGTCTCTGCTGTGAGATTTATTTTTACACCTAGTTATGTCCTTATTAACAAAGAGATTTTGAAGGCTTTGGAGTAAATTTTGAATAAAAAAACTTAAGGTTGCTATGCCAAAAATAATAGCACCAATCAAATGAAGGTTGTCATGAAACATAGTCAAGCCCTAACTTACACTGATACCAGGATGACTCTCACAGTTTCTCTGGTCACAGTGCTTTTTCTGCCCAATGTCATATTAGCATAAATACATCCAGCAGAGACATCTCTTCCTCTTTTTCACTGAGCTTGATTGATGGTATCTTTTAGAAAATTAATTGGCTTTGGAATGTTAATATTGCCTTTCAGTGTCAGTGTTCAGCAGTAGGGCAAGCAGACGGCCATGTTTTTGAAATGATATTTGACCTGAAACAAGACACCTCTTTTATATTCTGGCCAGATGAATGTAGCTCTTCCTCTAAGCATTTTAATCCAAACATTGCTAATGTTCATATTATCCCTAGAAGAGAGAGAAAACTAGAGTCTTCCAATATTTTAACTCTTTGTCCAGGCAACTTGTTTCTTCAGGAGTTGTCATGTAGAAAATGGCAGAACAGTAGATACAAAGAAATTCAATTTTCCTAGGAGATTTGGTAGATGAGGCCTTCTTCCCAGCAAAGGAGGTTGTGTGAAGAGTGCCATCAGAGGCTCTTTATCAGTGGTTCACACTTACAATGAACAAGGCCCTGTACAAGCATTTTCTCCTCTAATGTTTCCAGCAATCTTAAGAGGAAGGACTCTTTACTACCCATTTTACAGATGAGGACTCTGGTTTAGCAAGGTTCGGGGATTTGCCCAAGGTCATAGGAGGTGGTAAAGCTGGTATTCAAATTCAGTGAAACTGACTTCACAGCACTGGTTTAACCTACCCACTATGCTCCCTCAACATCTTATGGCTCATATGAGGAGCTGTGAACAACTAATCTTTACCTCTCAGTGTGGCATGGAATCAGCCTTAAAGCCATTGGGTAATAATCCACCATCTGCGAGCAGTTGACTTGATATGGCACAGCAGCAATGCAATTTTAGTCAGAGTGCTACTATTCCTGACCCTGGAAAGGCAATGACGAGAAGAAAATACATGCACAGTATAATCAAAGTTTGATAGATGTTTCTGAGATTAAAGCTATGTGCAGTTTCTAAAAATATTTGAGCCTAACCTATCATTTCATTAGTTATAAACCCGGGTGATGTTTCTTAATAAAAATCATGCCAAATTCAGTTTTAGGATCATTTTCCTCTCCTTTGAAAATTTTCTTTTTTAAAGTTTTCAAATAGAAATTTTCATACACCTCTTCTAAATATATTATACCACTTTTTTCCCGTTTAGAGATCATTTAAATTTGAAATAGAAAGAAAACCTGGAATGACCTGAGCACAGGAACAAGAGCAGCCCTCATTTCAATGTGATTTAATCAGTGGGTCTGGCTGTGAATTTTTCGAGTGAGTAGGCTTTGTAATGAGCGGCTTATTTTTCCAGTTATCATAATAGAAAGGGCATGAACCAGAAACTGGTTCCAGAAGAGTGCCTCGTGACTGTCAGATAGGAGGAGGAGTTGCTTTGCAGAACTCGCTTGTGACTCAGCTCAGTGAAATTCACCAGCATCCTTCTCCTAGATAAAGACTTAAGTGGGAAATCTGTTAAAGTCTCTTAGTAGAGAAGGAGGATTCTGAGGGCTGAACTTTCTCCTTCTACTGAAAGCATGCTGACTGCAGATCTAGATAAGAATGGGTTGAAGTGCTCTGTTTTTTTTATGAAACTGAAATTAACACAATTTATGGTCCTGTAGATTTCTACGAGATAAAAAGCTTCTTTGGCTTCACATGTGGCTCCTAGCGCATGTGATTTCTCTCTTAGCTGTAGGAATTTGGTTGTGCTTTCTTGATGAGACTAAGCATACTGTGCCATAATATGCCTCAAAATATAGTTACTCTATGTCAATAATTTTTACGTTCTTTATTAAATTCAGTTTCTCAGAGTGTTCTGTGTCCTACTTACATTTGTATTTCCCTGAGATTAATGTTTTGCACATAGATGTAAATATACTTATTGAATAATGAGGGGGAATGATTCCTCTCTTTCTTTTAGTTATTTTGAAGAATTTTCCCTTTAGCTGTCCAGTGTTATTCTTTTGCTCCCTGGTCACAGACTGCCTAATGAAATTCTTTGTATTTGATCATTTGTGACCTATAGAAGCAACAATATCTATGGTTCAACTTAAATTTTCCACAAATCAGAATACTCAAACTATTAAATGAAAGTTACATTAATATACAGTTCCTATTAGGTTAAGTTTACTACATTTAAAACCCCATATTTGAATTTCTGTGATTAGAGCTTCAGAACATAGGTCCCTGGATGTACTTTTCAATATTTTAGAGTCTAAACGCATAAACTCACGAAAGAAATCTTTTTTATGTCTTGGTCTGTGTTCCACAGTGTAAGACTGTACTAGTTGCCACGTAGACTTATTTATATGTTACTCTGAGAAATTTATAAAAACAGATCTAGCTTGAATGCCAGTGATGATGGTAAGAATTATTTTACTTTTGGTTAGTAGATTGCATAAATATTAAAATTCATAACTATTGCATTATAAAATATAAAATATTTACCCATGCACTTAACAAGCATTGCCTAAATGCCCAACATGGTCTGGAGGAAGGGGGAGCAGAGAACACTGGGTGTGGGGCTGCAGACATAAATGAGATGCTCTGTATCCTCTCAAGGAATTTATAAAAAGATAAACAACATCTTTTCATAGTTCTGTCCCTTACATTCTTACGTTATGTAATGAATCATCCTTTAATGGTTTAAGCTCTAATTTGTTGGACAAAAAAACGGCCTTTTGGGCTTCTCTGGTGGCGCAATGGTTGAGAGTCCGCCTGCCGATGCAGGAGACACGGGTTCGTGCCCCGGTCCGGGAAGATCCCACATGCCGCGGAGCGGCTGGGCCCGTGAGCCATGACCACTGAGCCTGCGCGTCCGGAGCCTGCGCTCCGCAACGGGAGAGGCCACAACAGTGAGAGGCCCGTGTACCGCAAAAAAAAAAAAACAAAAAAAAACAACGGCCTTTCATCTATTATTATAACTTACCTTGTAAGTAATTGTGACATAAACTCTGTACGTTATTCTGAGACTTAGGTTGCATCATTAGGTCCAAATCTTTCACTTTAAAGCCTGGGTCTAAGTGAGGGAAATTCTTTAGGAACCCAACGCTGATATTACTCGAAGGTGCCTTTAAGAAAGCAAAAGTATAAGGCAGTAGTTCACAGAGAAATACTAATTAGTGCTAATTCACTTTCACTGCCTCCTCTTCAAAGCTATTTAAAAGGGCTATGAAATAAACCTGTGAATAATCCCAGTTAAAAGTAGCGGGGGTGGAGGGCTTCCTGTAGCAGGTCTGAGGTATTGGCATGGCTGGCAAGTGAGCCTGTTACCAGGCAGGAGGGAGCTTGTTATAGTTCCGTGGTGGTGTGGTAGGCTGCTTCTAAATGGCTTCCAATGACCCCTGCCTCCTGGAATTGATACCCTTGTGCAACCACTCCTTTAGTGGCTTGCTTCTAAAGAAGAGAATACAGCAAAAGTGATGCCACTCCCAAGTTTAGGTTATGAAAAATGGCGGTACTCCCTCTTGATCTCCCGCCTGCATACTCTGCTGAGTCCAGCAGCCATAGTGAGCTGCCCTTTGGAGATGAGCAAGTACTAAGGGACTGAGGGCAGCCTGGAGACTACAGTCAGTGAATTATTCCACGGGGAACTGAATCCTGCCAACAACTGTGTGTGAGAGCTTGGGGGTGGATCCTGTCCCAGTTCAACCTTGAGATGACTACAGCCTTGGACAACACCATCACTGCAGCCTGTGACAGACCCTGAGTCAGAAGAACCACTTAAGTTGTGCTGGATCCTTCACCCAAACTGTGAGTTCACAAATATGGGTTAAACTACTACATTTCAGGGTGCTTTATTACACAGCAAGAGATAGCTGATACAAATTCCTATTTCCTTGGAATTTGTAAAAGTAAAGGTTTTAGCTATGAAGTAAGATGGTGGAGAGAAATAGGAAAGAGAAAGAAAATTAGGATGGCTGAGTCAAAGGAGGGCAGATTAGACTCGTGACCATAGGCATCTTTTTTTTCTCAACCAAGATTTTGAGAGTGAAGTGAAATAAATGAGTACAACAAAAGGAAGTAAGGGCTTTGTAACAGTTGAATCAGAACAACTCCAGAGATGAGGTTAATCGTGGTGGGAAATCTTTTTTATTGTGGCATCAACACAGTATGTATGAACATGATCACTTCTAATGGCAATTATTAACTTCTAAGACATCCAAAGACTAATCAAATTATAAACATAACGTACACATACATACACATCTTGGTGACCCACTAGGTAGGCGAACTTCGGAAAATTATTTTACTACCCTAAGCTCTGTTTCTGTATGTTTTATGGGTAGACTGTACTACTAACCCCCTAGGGTTGCAGAAATGAGAACAAGTACGCAAATCACCCGGTGCAGTACCTGGTACAAGGGAGCTGGCTCCTCCCTGTATGGTCTAATTTTTCTCTTTCATCATATAGATAGAGTGTAAGAGTCCCATTCAGTGATTGTGACCACTCAGTATTTAACTTGGATAATGCAGGCCCAAGTGCTCACAGGTGTTTTGAGAGGTCATGAGGGAGGCTGGTCTGTCTGAGCACTGAGGCTTTTACCCTAATGCATTCTGTAGAGAGAGATTTTCTAATCAAATTAGATTTCTAATTTGCCTTCCAAGTTTGGAATTTGGAGTTCACATTGCAGAAGTGAAGTCCATTTTAGCACCCACTTTTCAACACATATATACATCTAAGTCTGACATGCTATATCTTAGTTGAATTATGCTGAATTTTCTGCTGGGGGCTGCCTGAAACAGGATTATTTTTTTCCAAATAATCATGGAGGCCCTTTCTTCCTCCCTCCCTTTCTTCCTTCCTTCCCTCCTCTCTCTCTCTCTCTCTCTCTCTTTTAGGATTAGTGTCTGAAATACCAGTTAATAAATATTTTACTTTTTTTTTCACATTACTTTTTTTCCCCTCTCATCTGGCATCATATTTTGACCTAGATTATTAATCTTTCAAAATGGTCATGTGGTGTTTTGAAGCATCCAATGCCAGGAATCTAAGTAAGGGAGGACAAAGCTATTAACAAATGAAAAACACTTGTTCCTGAAAAATGGTAGTCCTAGGATTACTAATTATTCTCTACCTACCATATATAACAGTTGGAAAGCAACAGAAAACAACTGTGTGTAATTTAAGTTGAAAGTGAATTGATTAGAAGGCTATGGAGGCAATCAGGACTGAAGGGAGAGCTAGAAAACAAGCTTGAAAGGAAAAGAACTTTTCACTTAGAGAAAGTCTCCAAAGCAAGAACCACTGGATAGTCTAGTTCAGGCACCACTCCTGAAACAAGTAAATAAGTGAACAAAGTTTGTTTTTGTTTTTTCTCCATTTGTGACATGTTACTTAAATTGTAAAGTCTTAGAATCTGATTGGGGGAGCATAGGTCAGCTGGGCATGCCTCTTTATATGAATGAAGCAAAACGAATGATGAAAGAGACTCCTGGTACCCTTAAGCTTCTGAAGGAGAGGGCACAGCATCCTAACCCTAACTCACTTTGCTTCTGAGGCTGCACATGCTGTGAAAAACATAATTTCCCAGGAAAATCTCGGGGTGCTAGTGGGAAGTAGAAATGTATGCTGGATGACTTAAAATGACAAATATTGACCACACATGTTTTTTAAACAGCCAGTTGACAGAAAGCAACCCACTTGAACTTCATGTAAGATCCAGGCTGTGAAACTCTGCGCCTCATCCTCAGGTCTGGTGAAAAGCATTGTTTTGTGGTGGCTTAGAACACAGACTCTATAGCCAGACTGAATGGATTCAAACCCAAGCTCTGTAGCTTAGTAACTATCAAACTTTGGTATATTGTCTAAGCTTTCTGTACCTTAGTTTCCTTTTCTGCAAAAGGACATAGTAACAGTACCTACCTGAAACTGATGCCATAATGATTACTTGTGTTATTCTATACACAACAGTAACTTTCAATTAGTGTTACTATTAAAATGGAAGAGTGTAGGATTAAAACATCTAGAGTCATGAGATCCATGTTGAAGCTATTAGGCTGGTTGGTAGTCAACAACTAGGTTATTATTCATTGTGCTAAACTCACAAGTAATCAAACTGCAGGAGAGCAAGGCAGGAACAAAACTTAGGTGCCATAGATACCTGGGACGAGGACCAGATGTGAGAATGACAGAAGGCACATGAGAAACAGGACATAAAGTGAAGGACAAGGCAAAACACTAGGCCATAAGGCATTGCAAATAGGAACCAGGAGGTTCACAGGAGCACCGAGGAAGGCAAAGCAGAAAAAACAGATGCGTGGAATATCAGGGAATATTATTCTGAATAATTCTCCTGTCTCTGTCAAGAGCGTCTCATATTTCTATCACTAATGCTAATAAAACCTAGGTTTTAGGAAAGAGATAGTGGACTGAGCCACCTGCAAAATGGGGGACATGATTAAGCCTAGAAATAGGGACTGTGGGGATGAGTGACACGTTAGCATTGAGGTATCTACGCCTGTCAATTAAAAATAATGATGATGCCACTACCACTAATGATAATAGCAATAATGACAACATTTGTTTAGCTTTTGCTAGGTGCCTGGCACTGTGCTAAGTGCTTTATATCCACTATGTCACTTAATTCTCATGACCAATCTTTGAGATAATTACTAGAAAATAAAATCCCAAAGGACACACGATTTGTCTGGCTCCTTCACTCTTCTGTCCACAGCTCAGAACAGGAGCTGGTACATAAGAGGTATTTCCAAAGTGTTGGATGGGCCCCGATTAAAGAACAAAATGAGATGTTGATGGTCCAAGTAACTTGCTCAAGTCAAATAATGGTATATTACAGAGTTAAGGTTCAAAGTCAGGGAGTTTGACCCCAGAGCCCACAATTAAACTCTATAGTTTCTACCTAACACCCACCAGTCTCCAAAGCATCACCCAAGCTAGTTTTTTACTTGTTACCCCCTCATTGCTGTAATTCCTCATGTGATCAGAGTGAAATAGATCGTTATAAAGAGGGCAAAAAAGTCAATGACGAAACTTTATTTTGAGGCTGTATTAGTATTAGGCAAACATAAGCACTTTGAACCAACTATGTGCCAGGCATTGTACTAATTGGATATTAAAAATATGATCAAGACAGGTCTCTAAACTCGAAGGATCCACGTTCTGTTGGGAAAGACAGGGATATAAACAAGCAAATAATTACTAAGTACAGAAATCAAGGTGTTGGATATTTTTAAGTCCAGCTGGTTCCAACAGCAGTGCACTCACTGTGTGTGGGACACAGCAGATGTGCAAGAGTAATAAGACTGAGACAAGAAAAGTAGCTGATCAGACAGAAGATGTAAGAAGGGCTTTAAATGTGATGCCAAGGAGACTGCACTTTATTTTGTCAAATGTGGAGAGACAGCAGGATTACTATGTTAAGTAATAACTCTGGTGGTTGGATCAGAGTAAAGAAAGATGGGCAATAAAAGGCCCAACAGTAGAGTAGGGCAGAGGTGATCAGGGCCTGCAATGAGGCTGTAGCAGTGGATCCATGCACAGTCAACAGGATTTTTAGTGTCTGATTGAATTTCAGCATGAGGACAGCTAAAACTAAACACGACACTGAAGTTTCTCACTGAGGTAAGTGGGTAGATGGTAACACTCTTAATCCTAGGAACAAAAATAAATAGCAAAGGCAGTTTAGTTTAGTCCAGCATAGGGAGAAAAAAACTGAACTTGGATCCATACATGTAAAGGATTAAAAAATGCGAAGAATGAACTTAGGTATATATAATGGTGCAAAATCACATATTTTTGTTATGTGGTATTATAAGTGGGAAGTAATCCTATTAATTCAGCAGGGTTTTTTTTTAAAGTTATTTTTTAAGAAGTTAGTTCCAGGGCTGTAAGTGAATATAATTAGTTTACTGGGTGGTACTTTAATATAAAATCTTTCTTCCTCTGGCTGCTTTTTCTTTATCTTCCGGAAATAATTGTAGCTCTGTTTATAATCTACCAGACACAGTCTGAGTTTACAGTACTTAATGTTGAAGTTAGTGGCCAGGGCTCATGTTGATAAGTCTTTGAGAATATAATTTTCTCATATGAAACATCATTTGCAACTTATAAATGTAACTTTTTAACTTGAAAGAGAATAGCCTTAAGACAGGAAAACTTACTTTAGCACAGCATCAATCAGGAAAAAAAAGCAAGAAATCTAGATATTGTGAAGACATGACTGTCAGGCTGTGGTGTCTGCAGTTTGTTAGAATGAAGAGAATTTGTTAGAATGTTGAAAACTATCCATAGTCAGTGGACTCTTCAGGCTTTTTTGGTTGACTAGACTTACTAGGATATTTAAACTTCTAAGATGTCTCTTCCTTAATTGCTCAGCCAACAAGACATTCTATTTTTTCCTTCCAATGTTTTTTTTTTTTTTTTTTGTGGTACGCGGGCCTCCCTCTGCTGTGGCCTCTCCCGTTGCGGGGCACAGGTTCCGGACACGCAGGCCCAGCGGCCATGGCTCACGGGCCCAGCCGCTCCGCGGCATGTGGGATCCTCCCAGACCGGGGCGCGAACCCGGGTCCCCTGCATCGGCAGGCGGACGCGCAACCACTGCGCCACCAGGGAAGCCCCCTTCCAATGTTTTTAAGGTTTAATTGATAGGCCAAAAAATTGCATATAATTAATGTATACAATTGAGTGAATTTGGACATAAGTATAAATTCATTAATTACCTGACTTGTGGTGATAGTAATACATCCATCACCTCCAAGAGTTTCCTTGCATCCCTTTGGTTTTTATTTTTGTTTTTTGTAGTATAAGGACACTTCATGAGATCTACTCTCTTACCAAAATTTTAAATACACAGTACCTTATTGCTAACTACAGGCACTGTGTCCTACAGCAGGTCTTTGGAACTTGTGTAACTATAACTTTCTATCATTGAACAACAACTCCCCTTACTTACCTCCTTCCCCCATCATCTGGTGACCATCATTCCACTGTCAATTCTATACTTTTGCCTATCTTATATTCTTTAAAGTTTATCTATAAACACAGTTAGATACTTTAAATTTGAGAAAAGTAAGGTACTTGACGGTATTTCCTTTCAAAAGACATAAGATAATTGCATTTTGTGTGTCTATATCTGAAAAATGGGTAAATACAGATTTTCATGTTTGAATTTATATTTTTGTTTGAGATATACACAGTTTAGGCCTTGATATACGTATCACAGAATCCTTGCTGTTTTTGTTGTTGAGACTCAAAGCTTTTCATTTCTTCTGCTTTTTCATGGCCATTGAACAGACCTAACAGATACATTCATATTCCTGAAGGGTATAATTAAGAGAAATATCTGGCAAAAGTTACATCCATTAAATTGTTTGATTCTTTTATGGTACAGCTATTTCCAGTTTGTGTAGTCTGCAATTATCATTTTGAGGAGGAATAATAGCACAAATATGGAGTATTAAATAAACTACCATATTTTTCTCTTTCATCCAAGTGGCAACTTAGTATTTAATGAAGAGAAAATCAGCATACAGATTTTAAATACAGCAGTAAATTTAAATATCTGATTTAAGGGACAAGAAAAAGCAGATTATAACCTATCGGTAGATATTAAAACCTGAAAGCCTAATTGTCTATGACAAAGGCTATAGACAAAGGCTATCACTTGTCCTTCATTCACATGCTTCTTTTCTGTGTTTTTCTGGTATTCCCACCAGAATTGGATGCACATATGATCATTCTATGTATATATCTTGTTGATCATAATTTTAGTGTAAGTGACATGTTCTCGAAAATCATTAGTTGGGCTTTGATTTAGTTAAATTTCTTTTATAGATGATACATTGGGACCAATTAAGAAAGTTGATGGAGGATAAGGATGAATAGAGTGCCATTAATAAGTTAGATTTTCTTTGCCTCTTTGAATCCTTTGAATGCTTGATTAGTAAGTAAGTCCCTGGATTTAAAATTTTGTACACAAAAAGCAAATAGAATTTCTCAGTATGAAAATACAGTCTGCTATTTGATATATCAAAATATCTGTTCTTCCAAAATCTGTTTCCATTTCAAATCTGTTTGGTTGCTTCCCACTTTCTTAAAGTATTTTATGAAGGTTTTAGTGCAATCTTCATCATCATTATTACCATTCACAAACATTAAAGACCCTCAATTAGAGAAGCTGATTAGAAAAATGAATGTTCAGAGGCAGAGGCCTGTCTCTGAAAGGATGATTCACAAAACAACTGCTTTTTAATGGCAAAATTACAAGTTCTAAAAAATAAGTTGATCATTTGTCTGAATTCTGATTGAAATTCACCACAGCGGATCTTAAATTTAGATTAAGTTCCTTAATTGTCACTAGATTATATCAACTAATATTAACAGACCATTTAAATTGTATGGACTGGTACTTAAATGGCAATACAGAATAGCTATGATTCAGGTACTTGTTAAAGAATTTGGTCTTAAAAATATAAAAGTTGGGACTTCCCTGATGTCGCAGTGGTTAAGAATCTGCCTGCCAATGCAGGGGACACAGGTTCGTGCCCTGGTCCGGGAAGATCCCACATGCCGTGGAGCAACTAAGCCCGTGTGCCGCAACTACTGAGCCTGCGTTCTAGAGCCTGCTCGCCACAACTAGAGAAAACCTGTGCGCAGCAATGAAGACCCAACACAGCCATAAATAAATAAATAAATGAATGAATGAATAATGAATGAATAATGAATAAATAATAAATAAATTATATATATATATAAAAGTTGATGAGAAAAAAAACTTCATGAATAACTGCCTGAAGAATCTGCAATCTCTGTTTGTCTAGATGGCCTAATGTCTGCTCCTGGGTTAATCTAAAGCAGCAAGAGTTACACTTTTGAGGTTTATCCATTGACCATCATGTAGAACTGTAGTTACTGAATTATATTTGGCATCATGACTTTGACTTACGCTGAGGTCCTGTATGAGGATTTGTCCATTGACCATCTAAAGCAGCAAGAGTTAATCTAAAGCAGCAAGAGTTACACTTTTGAGGTTTATCCATTGACCATCATGTAGAACTGTAGTTACTGAATTATATTTGGCATCATGACTTTGACTTACGCTGAGGTCCTGTATGAGGATTTGTCCATTGACCATCTAAAGCAGCAAGAGTTAATCTAAAGCAGCAAGAGTTACACTTTTGAGGTTTATCCATTGACCATCATGTAGAATTGTAGTTACTGAATTATATTTGGCATCATGACTTTGACTTACGCTGAGGTCCTGTATGAGGATTTGTCCATTGACCATCTAAAGCAGCAAGAGTTAATCTAAAGCAGCAAGAGTTACACTTTTGAGGTTTATCCATTGACCATCATGTAGAACTGTAGTTACTGAATTATATTTGGCATCATGACTTTGACTTACGCTGAGGTCCTGTATGAGGATTTGTCCATTGACCATCATGTAGAACTGTAGTTACTGAATTATATTTAGCATCATGACTGATTTACGCTGAGGGCCTGTATGAGGATTTGTATTAGGAAGCACCTTTATAAAACTTGTTTCTGATTTTATTCTAAGGATATTATTGAGGACATATTTTGTTCAGTAGGATCCTCCTTGTGAGGACTGACAGAAGAAGTTAGTTTTTATCTGTAGTATCAGGAATTGCTGAGCTTTTCCTGAATAGTTGATTTATCTTAGTGTTTCCATGAATTATGTAACTCAGCAATTCCAAACTAAGATAACAATCACCAAAGAAAATTTTCAAAATGCAGAGTCCCAAGCCTTTTCCCAGATCTGCTGAATCAGGATACGGAGGCTCCAGGTCCTACGAATTTGTGGGTTCTGTGAAGCTCTCCAGGTGACACTCTTTGATCAGACATTGAAAATCATTAAAGTAAATAATCGTTTCCCATTTCTCACTACCAGTTAGAAAACTTGAGGCAAAATTGTAGTCTATGCTTTATGAGCCCATGTGATTTCATATTAAAGATGTATTTTTATAATTTACCCATTTAAAAATGTATCCTACTTTGATTTCTCTTTGCCTTAATTTTAACATTATTTTCTACTTCATGTTTCAAACATATCTGATGTTTGACAAATTGCTTCTTACCACTTTTTAATCCTTTTTTTAATCAGGTAACATTATATCCTACAATATACACAGATTTTAAGTGTCCTCCTGTTTAAGAAACATTTATGAATTACACACGGTGTAACAACTGTTCAAATTAAGATAAAACTACTCCAGAAAGTTGCCAAATGTCCCCTTCTAGTCACTTCTCCCCAGTCTACCCTCTAATTTATATCAGTGAATGATCTAAGTCACTATAGTTAATTTAACCTATTCTAAACTTGAAATAAGTGGAATTATATGCTATGTGCTCTCTTGTAACTGGTTTCCTTCACTGAAAAATTGTTTTTAAAATCCATCTGTGTTATACAGTTGAACAACTGTGTAGCAACTTAGGGTAGGGATGCCAATCTGGATACAGTGGAAGATCCAAGTATAAATTTACTTCCAGCCCTCCTATCCCCAGTTCTGCATGCAGGGATTCAACCAACCTGGGATGGTGATAAATATAGCTGACCCTTGAGCAACATGGGTTTGAAATGTGTGGTTCATTAGTATGTGGATTTTTTTCAATAAAAACAGTACTACAGGATCCACAGTTGGTTGAATCTGTGATTGAGGAATTGCAGATACAGAGGTCCCACTCTGGAATTTGAGCATCCTGGGATTTTGGAACTGATGGCAGGTTCTGGAACCAATCCCCTGCAGATACTGAGGGACAGCTGTAGTTCAATCCTTTTTATAGCCAAATAGTAATCCATTTTCAAGAATATATCAAAATTTATTTATTTATTTTTTTATTGAGTTCTTTCCAGTTTGGCCTATTATGAGGGAACATTGTTATACAAGACTTTTTGTGATCAAGTGTTTTGATTTCTCAGGAGTGGAATTGTTGGGTCGAGTAGCTCTATGTTTAACATTTTAGAAACTACTTTTCCAAAGTGGTAGTATCATTTTACACTCTCACCAGCAACGTATGACAATTTCACGTGCTTAATGGTCTTGCCAACAATTAAAATTTGTTAGCCTTTTTACAAATTAGGAGATATAATAATATCTCATTGTGGTTTGAATTTGCATTTCCCTCATGTTTATGGATGCTGAGAACATTCTCATGCACTTGGTTATTTGTATATACTGCTCAGTAAAGTGTCTTTTCAAAATTTTGTCCATCTTTATTAGCTTGTTTTTATTTTATTGAGTAAAGGAGTGGTTTTTTTTTTTATTTAATACATGCTGGATGCAAGTCTTTTCTCAGATAAGTGTCTTGTAAATTATTTCCTCCAGTGTGTGACTTGACTTTTGATTTTTAATCATGTCATTTGAAGAGCAGAAGTTATTAATTTTGATGAAGTCCAATTTATGATTTTATTTTATTCTTAGTGTTTTTGTGCCCAGTCAAACATTTTTCGCATGCTCTGTGTCTGAAAATATATTCCCCCATATTTTGTTCCAGAAGATTTATGGTTATAATTTTTACACTGAGGTCTGTAATCCGTCTCAAGTTAATTTTTCATAGGTGTGATATAGGAGTTAATTTTCATTTTGAACTCTACAATTATCCAGTCATTGTAACACTATTGCTGAAAAGATAATCTCTATCTCATTAAGTTACCTTGGTGCTTTTGTTGAACACAAGTAAATATATATATATTTAGATCTAGTCATGGTCTACTTTCTGTTCCCTCGATTTATTTCTCTTTTTTTATGACAATTACACATCAACTCAATACCTTTTATCTGTGTAGTGAGGATTAAAATCAAAGAGAATAAGTAAAATCAGCCAGTGTAAGTATAGTAATCTTTTCGAGATTATTTTTTGCTGTGTCCTTGGCATTTCCACATAAATTTTAGAATTAGCCAGTCAAAATTTCTCCACATGAATTGATATTTTGTTGAATATATAGGCCAAATTGTGGAGAACTAACATCTTAGTAATATTGACTCTTTAAGTCCATGAAAATGGCATATTTCTCCATTTATTTGGGTCAGATATTCTTCTTCATCTGTTGAGTTCGTCATACGGAATTTCTTCTTTAATTTGTAAGTGTGGTCAATAAACAATTCATTTTTAAATGTTGAACCAGACTTGCATTGCTTTTTTATTGAGGTATAATTGATGTATAACATTATATTAGTTTCAGGTGTACAACATAATGATTTGATATTCGTATATACTGCAAAATGATACACTTGCATTCTTGAGGTAAACCCTGCTTCCTGATGATGTATAATCATTTGATAGATTCTGGACTGACTGTTAACATTTTGTTGCGGATTTTTCAGTGTGTTCATGAGTGATATTGGCTTGTAATTTTCCTTTCTTTTTGATGTTTTTATCAGGTTTTGCTAGGAGGTTTATGCTCTATTTCACTTTACTCTCCATCTATCTCTTAAGTATTCAGAAGAGATAAAATGCTGATCATCTCTTGTTCTGTTTTGGCAGGGTGTATAAGTTCCTAGGCTAAAGTAAAAAAAAATTACCACAAACTTGAATTTTGTGGCTTAAAATAACAGGTATGTATTCTGTCATAGTTCTCCAGGCCAGAAGTCTAAATCAAGGTATCAGTGAGGCTGCACTCCCTGCAAAGGTTCTAGGGGAAAATCCTTCGTTTCCTCTTCTAGCTTCTGGTGGATCCAGATGTGCCTTGATACTGGCTACATAACTCCAATTTCTGCCTCTGGCTTCTGTGTCTGTGTACTCTCTTCTGTCTCTTATAAGGAATTAAATTTAGGGCCCACCCACATAATCAGGTGTTATCTCATTTCAAGATCCTCAATTACATCTGGGGAAAAAAAAGAAAGAATCGAAAAACTTTTTCCAAAATAAGGCTACAGTCACAGGTTATGGGGGTTAGGGTATGAACATATCTTTTCGGGGGGACAACCATGGGACCTCCCGATACAGGGCTTGAATCATGTTTGTTTTTAAAAAAACATTCTTTACGTATGTTAAGTTTTAAACCCGAAGACTAGAGAATGTATATATTTTTTACTGGAAGAAATGTAGTTAATACAAAAGATCTCAGTCAGGCAGGGGTAAAGTCACTTGATGCAGTAGTTCAGGTTGTCTGAGAAGAGAAAGTCAAGAGAGAATTAGGTATATTGGGAAAAGAGGAAATGGGAAAAGAGACAGAATAGGTGAGGAAACGCTGAGCCCAGTGAAGAAGAGAGGTAAGGAAGGAGGGTTGTATAGGCTGAGTCTCAGGTTGCAAATAGCTCCAAGAAAGTTTTGTCCAGGTTGATGGGAAATCTTCGAGCCAATATTACATCAAAAACATTCTGCATACTTAGAGGACTGGGTCTTTCTTAGCCATTGGTTGAGAGCAGCCCACTGGAAATGAGATGATGGGGAAAATAGGATGGTAAAAAAACTCAGACGAGAGCTAAGGCTACCAGTCAAATATCTTCTCTGCAGCAGGAGATCTGACTGGACCATTCTCATAGCTGCCACACTTAATATGTGTGAAGGTAAACTTTACTTGTCTTTGGGCTCCCAATGAAGTAAATTGTCTTTAAATAATTGTTCATCCACTCCCAAACCCTCTCCCCATGCTGTGATGGTCTTAAGGGATTTTTATTTCATACATAGAATACATTTTTTCCAAGGAAAAGGGGTGACTCCTCCCAAGACTAATTAACTTAGACCATTAATTTATAATCTAATTTAATCTAAATATAAATTATACTCTGTAAACTATTGAAAACAGTCTTTCTTTTTAAATAACGAATCTGGCCTATCATTAAACAGATTTTTAATCCCCCCCGTTAAAAATTTTTGATACTTTCCATACAGATTTGAGCATTTGAAAATGGAGGGTTAGAATATTATAACATGACATTCTTTTGTCCTCTTTACAGCCTTTTGCAAACCAGAATCAAGGGGTCTAATTTGTTAGGAAACCTTGTGAATGCATATGACTTTCTGTAGCTGTGAATATTGCTGATACTGTTTCCACCCACGCACTTGAACTACACCATCACACTCTGCCTGCTGCCGGGAGGGTCATGTCTTCCAGAAGTCTGGTAAAGGCAGTGAAATGAGTCAGGATGACCTCTAACTTCATGTGGCATAAATATTGACTTTATTTTTAACCACAGTGGCCATTTTGTGTCAGAGGAACCAAATTCATAGGTCTCACCCCTAGTATAGAGAGTCTGGTTCAAATATTCCTCTTTCTATATCTTATCAATGGAGGATTGAGTGAAGATTTGTAAGAATTAAGCTTGTAAGCATCTGGAGTTTTCCGAATCTAAACATCGTATTTAAGGTTTCTGGGGTTTAGACACCTGCTCTTCCAAGTAAGAGTTAGCTTTCACTCTTTAACTTTCTAATCCAGCATTAGCAATCTGGATAACACATTATTAATAACCATTTATTAATGGATTAAAATACAGATACATATATTTAGTTAAACAAGCTAGCAGAATTTGAGTAATAACTATTTATAAATGTATTTTTAGAGAGCATTTGGTATGGACCAGGCATTTTGGAAAGTATTTTGTAAAATAAATAGTGTTCTTTCTCCTGGATGCTAGTCTATCCTAGGGATAGACCAGCAATCATAATTGCAATGTGCATAGTATGTATACAGATATACATGGACATAGTATACACAGATATTGCATAAATTATATGCCATTGGGCTTCCCTGGTGGCCCAGTGGTTGAGAGTCCGCCTGCCAATGCAGGGGACACGGGTTCGTGCCCCGGTCTGGGAGGATACTGCATGCCGTGGAGCGGCTGGGCCCATGAGCCATGGTCACTGAGCCTGTGCGTCCGGAGCCTGTGCTCTGCAACGGGGGAGGCCACAACAGTGAGAGGCCCGTGTACCACAAAAAAAAAAAAAAAAAAAAAGTATGCCATTTATGTGAATTTTTTTCTGAAAAAACTATGGTGGTGACATCTAAATAATAACTTGATCAGTGTGACTATACCAGGAAATCTGAGGAAAAGTTATGCAGAAGTAAAAGAATAAAAAGTCAAAGTATATTTTATTCAAATTTCTTTAATAATTTGGTGTAGTTGGAATAGAATGTATACGTAAAAACTAGACTTGAGATTGAAAAAATATCAGTTGGGGCCAAGGTGACAAAGGACTGTATTCTGTAGAAAATGGGTGTTGCCAGGGGTTTTCAAACAAAAGCAAGGCCTGAAGATAGGGCAGAATCCAAAAAACCAAGATTCTAAGAATTTAAAGGATGTTTCCTGAGAAAACTATTAAGAAAGAAACAAGATAATACAGTGAGCAACCCAGGCTCTCTAACAAACTCACTATTGGGGAAAACCATACAAGGCAGTTCTGGTGGACATTTGTAGTTGAGATTGTACCTGGCAGGTGTCTACCCAGCATTGGCTTTTCCAATCAATGGTGGGTAGTCAAATAGGACTGCAGGAAAGGAGTTATCCTATATAAAGCTCCACTGCATAAGGGAGAGAAGGGAAGGGAGAGTTGGGAGGATGATGAGTTCTAATTTAAAAGTCTGTTTTGCATTTCATTTAAAGAAAATCCCAATGGCTCAATGGTCTCTCACCTGTAGTCAATTTAGACCCTTAATGGTGTACACATTAGATGGTACCTCTTAGAATCCTTTTCAAGGTCCCCTTATCTCAACAATGACTTCCCAGCATTTTCTCAACGTCTCCCCTCCCCTGCCCACCTGCTCAGGAACATTCACTTGACTTACTAGTCTTGCAAGGTGTCTTCAATTGTTGTTAGTGCCACTGTGCACATGGAAGGCAAATGGGCACACGCTCTCCCCAAGGACCCAACACACTTGGCCCTGACAAATTGTGATCGCGTATTATATTTAGAGAAGATACCTACTTCTGACAAGTATTCAAAAATAAATTCGTACTTCAGTCAAAACTCACAGTCATGCTGACACAGTTGTTCATCCTGAGAAAGTAAAACATTTCTCTCTCCCTCTATCGACGTATTGATTTACTCTGCACTCATCACATACAGAAAGCAAAAACGGTGAGGTGGGTGCCTCTTGGGAGAGCTATTTCTAGCACAGCCAGCTACTCCAATATTGAAAATCTAGTATCATAATAGCTAGGATAGTTTTTCTCCCTGAATAACCAGCCCTCTCCGAGTATTTTATGACACTTAGATCCCTTTTGTGAATTTGTACCTCTGCTGCCTTTTTGCCCTCAGAAAGTGTGCAAATTATAATTACAGATTGAAGCAGAGAGAAAGGAATTAGAGGCATTGTGTTCTATCAGTAGATAACCAGTCATAGTGAGTGAAATACTGAAAATTATTCTAGCTTTTTGAAAAGAAAATTAATTTACAAGATACATGACTTAGAAATCTGTTATTTGGTAGACTTTAACATATTGAAACACTTAAAGACCTAAAAATGTATCTAGTATTTTCATTCTAAAAGCTTTTATCAGTCCCATCATGAAATAGATCATATTGAACCATTTCTTGTCTTCTACCATAAGCAAGGGAGTCACCATTCATAGTGCAATCACATGATACATTATCTCTGCTATGTTTGCTATATGATACTAATTTTTAATTTAAATATTCTTGAGTTATGGGTTTTTTCTGTTGTCCTTATTGGGCTATTTGTATAGTTTACCATACATAAAAATAGCGCTGGAAAATGAAAATCATACTTGAAGGACCTTCCTTATTTTGTATTTACAGTTATGAAGACTTTTTATGTTCACCATGGATCTTTAATTTTAAAAAAATACTGTTTTGCCATGTAAAATTTCAGACCTGTTATACTTTAAACTTCTCATATATCAAGAGAAGATTTGAGCTGTGCCCACTTTTCTTATTCTCTATGCTTTGACACAGAGGTTCCTCTGTGCTGTCTGGCTTCCAGTTGGGTTCAGACAATGACAGGCAACAAAAAAGGCAGAAGCTAGAAGCTGAGACATTGAGATCACTTATTTTCCTTCCTTGTGCCTACCTTGCTGTGATGCTGAAAGTCCCTCAGACCCAGATCCTGTCCTGTGGTCCTTCTTCCAGAGCGCAGCTCTACTTGCTCTCATCGCTTCAGGCCTGGAAGTGATAGTGGGTTCTTGCCTACCAATTGTTCCTTAACCCTTCACACATCTGAAAATAATCGCTTAATTGAATTCTCTCCAGTTAAACAGTTTTGTGTATACCTTTCATCTTCTAACCAGGATGCTGCTTAATACAGTATCAGCAGTGGCCCCAGGAAACAAGCCCCATACTTGAGAATCTGGTATTGGTTGGATCATATATTTAATGAACGCTTGGAGGGAACACCGGTCATCTATAGTATGCAGTGAACATCACAATTACTTAATTAATCAAGGAGCAGAGTGCTGTACAGCAAGGTGCTGCTGTAAGATCAAGAGGTTTTGGCACTTAGTTGCCATGTCACAAGTGATCGCAAAAATAAGGGGAGTTGGATAACTTCTTATTATACTGGGAATATTACCAAAAGAAAAATATATGATTAGAACTTTGGCCTTCCAATTCAAAGCACAGGTAGAAAATCAGAGCTCTCTGGTGACCAAGAATTGTGTAATTTGTATGACTCCAGGACAGACAGGTTTGAAGATCTTGTCCCCAAACCTGATTGTATGGGTCAAAACTCTTTTCACAATAAAACAATGATGGTATTTTCCTTATAATTCCGATTTTCTAAGTCTTCAGTGGAATCTGGTAGAAGCTACATGAGGTGAAATAAAGTTATCCCTCTTATGTGTATTGGTATATTCTCATCTCTGACAATTTTCTGTTTTAATTTGAAATATTAAATATCAAAAGATATATTCCATGTACTAAACTTTCATTGGGATTATCGATAACTTTTCAAAAGATAAAGGGACCTTGAGACAAAAAGTTTGAGAACCACTGCACTAACATATGGGCACTAGTTTCCCTTGTGTTAAGTACTAGTTAACGACTGAGACTATGAGACGTGATGAGAACGTTGGGATAGATGTAGATGCCGCTGAGAATTGAAAGGTTCAAGTTTGCTTGAAGCTTCTTTGCCAGTGAAAGCTGTCCTTCTACAAGTATCTGAGGAATCTGGCCTTCCAATGCAAAAAACAAAACAACAAAAAAACCCACCACCACCAACAAAAAAACCCCAAACCCTTCCATTACTACTTAAAGGAAGTCAGACAGAGCAAGACAAATACTGTATGTTTTCATTTATATGTGGAATCTAAAAAACAAAACAAATATAAGAAAACAGAAATAGTCACACAGATACAGAGAACAAACTAAGGTTTACCAGAGGGGAGAAGGGTGGGGAGATGGGAAAAATAGGTGAAGGGGCTTGAGGAACAAACTACTAGGTGTAAAATAATAATTTACAAGGATGTAATGTATAACACAGAGAATATAGTCAGTATTTTATAGTCTTATTTAATATTTTAGAGTTTTATTTAATATAGTCAATAACTTTGGAGTATATTCCATAGAAATATCAAATTACCATGTTGTGCCTGAAACATATAGAATTGTAAGCCAATTATACTTCAGTAAAAATAAAATTTAAAAAAACAAAAAAAACCCAAAGAAGTTGTCCGCAGAGAATGACTCTTCTCAGCAGCAGCCTCCCCCTTCCCTGACACACACATATTCAGATACTTCTTATTCTCTTGAGGCATATTCCAAGGGTTGGATTTCAGCATAATCCAGAAGGGTAAGAATCAGGTTTCCTACCGGAAGAGAAAGTGAATACGCTAAATATGCAACATCCTGCCAACCTGCATCCCTGTAGAGGGTTGGGGAGCGTGTATAGGAATGTATCTTGAGGATGTAAGATCAAGGAGAATGAAGTGTAAGTTGGATCAGACTAAATTTATTAACATGGACATGTCCATCCAGAATTAAAGTTTGGACTAAGGGCCATCTAAGATTGGCTGTAAATGTCTGCTGTGTACTTGAAACCTGAACATAGGTGTGGCTACAGTATGTTGGGATGGAACGTCGTAGTTACAGTAGAAGAAGTAGTATAATCCTCAGGATGTTAGGACTGATGGATTGGATCCATTTCTACAGCTTGTTCAGCCACACCCTAACTATTTCCACTTGGAGGACTCAGAACCCTCCCTTTACCAAGGCATTTAGAAATTCATATAGTGAGAGGAACACTGGCATTCAGAAAAGCTCTCTGTTATCTGATCTCTGTAAACTGGAGATGCAGGAGATTTCACCACACAATTGGTCTCCCTGGCATCAATGAGAATAATGGCCATGGAGGGAGCACCAAAGACCATGCTTCAGCTGGACGGCCAAGGACATGCCCCCTCCCCAAGGCTCATCTGGCCACCACTACTACTGATTGCCCAACTTCATTTGAGTAAAGGCTAATGCTAGGTCCCTGATAAGGCACCATTTCCCAGGTGGCCCACAGCTACTCAGTGTCAGGTTGATTACATAGACTATTTTCATCAAAGAGGGGGCAGGAATTTAATGTTATAGGAATGTATATATATATATGCATTCTGCATGCAAATGTCCCTTTCTTGACTGAAATATTTCTACTAGCACTATTAAGGATTTCTATAATGCCTCAGTCATCACCATGGTGTCCTCCATAACATATCAAGGATCTTAATTTACATTTCTTTAAATTTCTTTAAATTCAACAGTGCCATCAGACTATGGTGTCTCTATCTTTACTATGTGCTCCATTATCTTAAGACATCTAAGCCATAGAACCATAGAGTTTCCTACTGGAGTCTCAGTAATGGCCCCAGCCATGAAATACTATCCTGTAGATTGTTGATTTACAGGATGTAGTTAAACTAGCAGCAAATTATTATGGTTCCCCATAAAATGAATAATTGGGTATGGGAACCAATTACTATTACCCTTGATATCTTACTTGCTAAATTTTCCTCTCTTTAGAAGACAATGAAGACACCAGCAAAAAAAAAAAAAAAAAAAAAAAACAGGTTAGAAGGAGAGAATGATTTTGGTATATTATTTCTCCTCTTTCTCTCACTGCCTCACTGAGGTTTTGGCATGGGCTGTGTTCATATATGAGGATGTATTACATCCAGTGGCCCCAGTTCCATAGTTCCAGTTCTCACTGGGTTCTGGGAACTCCATGCTTTTTCTTTCCCTTTTCAAAGAATGGTAACAGCTCCCAAAATTCCTGCCTGTGAGTAGTCCTTGGAACTTTACCTTTGTTGGTTTATCATCCTAGAACTCTGCCTACACCTCTGTAGATAATTCCTGAAGTTAATCTTCACTTAAAACCTTTTAGTGCTCCATCTATTTCCTCCTCTGGCACTAATTAATAGAATAAGGAACGATTTTAGGTACCCTATGTTTATGATTTGGGATCACATACGTAGCCCATCTTGAATGAACTTAAATGTAGCAGAAGAAATAAAGCATGGCTTATACATAAAGCTATAATAAAATACTTAAAAGTAATTCTTTAACAGATGAGTATTTAGACAAGGCAGAAAGTATTTACATCTTTTGAAACAACAGAGCACTTCAAAGCAAACATTTGAATAGGACATAGAAATATTGTTCCAATTTACACTTGTGGTGAGTAGGTGTAAGGGTGAGGAATCATCCAGACGGAGAACAAATGCTTGGAAAAGAGCTAGTGTGATTCAAAGTGTAGTCGAGTTGTCTAGACCATGTCTGGGAGGTTAAAGATTGGTGTAGAATGTACTGGAATTTAAACAGCATGGACTTTACGTACATTAGTATGTTAAGAAAAAAATGGACTATTCCAAGATAATGGAAAGAATGGTATTCGGTTTTCTTTCATTTTTATCTTAATTTTAGAGAAGACTGATAATTTAATATATGTCATCCTTCAGAGTTCTTTTTGTGAAACACTACTGGGAAATATATCTACAACTTTCTTGCACCCATTTACAAATGTGCAAAACACGTTAGAACCTATCTTATCAAATGCCATCACTTCGCGTCATATGATTTTACTGGCAAAAGTGCTGAGGACAATGGAAATAATGTTGGTTTATACATTCATATGAAAAAAATGAGGAATATTTTTCATGCATTTTTTTCGATAATCCTTTTTTATGATGCACTGTGAAAGATATTTAAATTCTCTTCCTCTGTAGTTCAAGGCATCATAATATGAAATAGGAAATTATTATGTAATACATGAGGATAATTTTTTCCCAAATAAGGAAGAAAAACATAAAATAGAGAATCATGTTGCCCATAACAACCAAATGCTAGATTATTGTTGCTGGGTTATTTACTGAGAATTTAATGAAGAAAGATAATGATGAAATTGCCTTGAGCTCTGCTTTTCAGTATTTTTGTAAACCCCTCAGGCAGTAATACAAGGTGTTTGCTCTAACTCTCTATTCCCAAAAGATCGCCAGGTCTTTGTGCTCTTAAGGCTTGAGTATTCTTCAGCTCAGCGAATGGGTTTTGATGCTTCTAGGGCCTGTGTCTGTCGATGTGGGCCATTTACATCCTCATCTTTCAGATAGTAAGCCAGCGCTGTAATTGTGTTAAAAGGCTGGCGGAGCAAATTAGAGTGACCTAAGGATTACACAGGTTTGTGGGACCTGGCGGAGAGGTGGGAAGTGTTGATACCTCTACTTCAGTCCCATCCAGTGCTTGGGAAATGAGAAGACCGCAGAGGCAAGGGCAGGGTAGTCAAAACAAAGACCTTGTGAACCTAGACCACGGGCCTCAAGACTGACAGTAGAGTAACGGTATTGAAACACCTTATGTATCAGTCTTATAGAAAATTTCAGAATTTCAGCTGGTGTATTTTGTATCCCCTTGGCCACAGTGTTTTTATCAGGCATTCCAGACGAGTTTTCAACATGAAACACACAGAAATATGGGAAAACAAAAGGAGAAGATATTCTCATGACCGCATCAGGGATTACACATTCCTCATATTTTTCTTAAATATTAAAAGAGCCCCAGCCTAAATATTTATCAGGATTATGCTGGTTTAAACTTATTCCCAGGAAATAAATAATGCATCAAACATTTTTTTAAACTTAAGTTTACAAATAATTCAATAGTTTTGTAGTAGCTTAAATAAATAAAAACTGTACAATGACACTGATTGAATTCCATGAATGAAGGCAAGAAGCAAAAAGGCAATGAACTTTCATAGACTGC
This sequence comes from Physeter macrocephalus, assembly GCF_002837175.3. NCBI lineage: Eukaryota > Metazoa > Chordata > Mammalia > Artiodactyla > Physeteridae > Physeter > Physeter macrocephalus. The sequence continues at coordinate 82,499,103 of NC_041218.1, forward strand.
ATGCATATTACAGTTTCTGAAAGAAGTAAACTAGTCTTGGAGAACATGTGTGACTCAATAGATGAAGCCACAAACAAAAGATATCACCTGTACTTAAAGGAAAATGATGCAAACAACTTCAGCATCAAGGTTAAATGGTAAAAGATAAAAGGACTCCATTTTGCATAATGTCACGAATAAAATCTCTAGAGCAGTGCTTTCCAAACTTCAGTGTGCATGTGAATCACCTGAGGACTTTTTAAGGTGAGATTCTGACTCAGTAGGTCTGGGATGCGGTCTGAGATTCTGCAATTCTAACAGTTTCCTGGATAGCGCCAGTGTAATGGTCTGTGGAGTAACGGGAGTCTAGGTTCAATGCAGATTGTATGTGACTATCACAGGAGTAGGCTATAGCCATACTAGCAGATTTCAAGCACACCGACATCCACTAGAAGTGTTCTGCTACTGAAAACAAGTCATCTGATAAATTTGTAGTCTGCCTTAAAATTTTTTCTCAGAAAATGGAGAAAGGAATAATAATAACAGTTTTACTGAGCCTTTGTTATATGCCATGCATTGATTTGAATGGTTTACATTTAATATTGAATTTTTGTAGCAACCCTTTCAGGTAGGTGGGTAACAAGATCCAGAAATTGACTTCTACAGAGTAATAATAGACAGAGTATGGAAGAGGGTTAAATAAATGCTTTCCCATTTATGTAGAAATGCAGTTCTGCACAAGTATCAGGTTAAAGCAATCTTACTACCAGAAATTCAGATAAAAAAGACATGGTCCCAGTAGTAGATCAAATATTTATCATGAGCTAATAGTATGAGTTCCTTGTGAAATCAAAGTAAGAGAACTACGTTACACACGTTACAGGATGTTAGATATAGCATATATCAGGAACAGGAAAAATGTAATGTTTAGATCAAAGGCATAACATGTCCATTGTGCTCTGTTCTGGTTAGAACATATTTATTACAATTTCTTGTTAAATCTGACAGCCAGAAATTAGAGGCATGAACAAAATAGTGTACATGCATAAGAGAGTAAAGCAAAATTTTAAAGTGACTGAAAAACAAATACAACCCAAATGTCTCACAGTCACTCAGCCTTATGGATCATCCTTTGATAGCATAATAAACTGGCCCAAGTTCGATTCCTGGGAGTGAAGTAAATCCATGAAACTTCCAGAGATTTTGAGTTTTCCTGAGGGATTTTTTTAAAATTTCCTTGGTTATCTCTTATTCCAATTTATGCTTTTTCTTTACACATTATAAATTCCCATTTCTGATTCTGTTTTGTGAGACATCTGTCCTATTTTTATAATACTTTGCCCCATGCCTAACCACCACCACTTCCCTTTAATTCCCCAAAGTACCATTAACACAAAGCTCTTGTGTGGAACAGCCTCTTATTCTGGGGGATTAAGGATAATTCAGTGTTCAAAACACGAAAATGTATACTGCAGTCTCCTTCCAGGCATTTTAAAATAAGGGAAAAAATAAAACAAATAAATGATTTTGATTTTAAATCATTTTGGTTTTGAATAGATAAGACCAGCGTAGGTATCAATTTATAATTAAGATGAACAAAGATATAATATGAGGAAGAATTCTTACCACTCCATATCCCAGACCACAGTCCTGTTGCCCAGATGCACCCCCATTATCTTTTTCTTGTATATTTTTCCAGAAGTAATCTTGTTGAAGATTTTGAAAAATAACAAGTACTAAGTTCTTTAAAGTTATGTTTTTTGAATGTGTTTCTTGAAGATTGCTCTACACACATTCTTAGCCTTTCCTTTGGGTAATAAGACACTGGTTAGAGCCCAGCCTTGGAAACAACTTAGAACTCACATTTGACCTAATAATTTAAAGGTCATTTTGTCTTTCCCTGAAGAAGAAATTTATCACCCAGCATCTGTATCATTCTCCCTGATATTTGCACCTTCCCTTGGGGGTTCTGCTCTTGCCAACTCCTTACTCACAATCCTCTCTTTTAAAGACAGTCTCCCTTCACCATCAAATCCTTTGTCTCTCAATCTGCCAGTTTAAAATTTCAAATATGTTCTTATAAAGAGCAGTTTAACTATTCTTGGCTAATATTTTTCTTCCTGTTGGCTCTTCGCAAGGACTGGCTATGCATGAACAACACCAGCATAGTTCTCTCCCTAAGAGGACTGTTCATTGCCTCTTACTAAACTCTCCAACTGCAGCCACCTTTTAAAGTAACACTCCATCCTCCCCCCTCCCTCGCAACTCAATTATTTTCCTTCCTTAGCAACAGTTGTTAAATCACTGGATAGTTACCAGGAAATTCTTTCCTGGGGAGGGAAGGGGGAGCATATTATTGTTATTTAATCAGAGCCTAATCAGACACTAAGCTTGTGCCTAAGGGGTGGGATCTTCCTTAGGCAAAGAATGTGCATGTCTGTGGGGATGGCCTGTGTTCAGCACTGTGAGAATAGAGAAGGGGAGCCTGACCTTAGAACAAATTCCTTCCCCATCTCTGGGGTCACACCTCAGCTCTCCCATTCAAATCTTTCAGGACAATAATTTAAGAAAAGGAATTCTGAGTCAGAGAAAATATCTGGCAGAGCTCATGTACCAGGGATTGGGCAGCTCTCCTCTCCTCAAAGGTAACAGCACAGTTTAGAAGTGGTCAGAGAGGGTGAGCAGATTCCCCACGTTCCTAGCTGCATTTCCTTTGCCCTTCGTCCACGTGCCGCCTAAGTAAGGAGAGATCATCAATATAAATTAAACTGCCTGCATTCTAAGTAAGATACCAGTAAAACAAATCCAACAGGTTATAAAAAGAATTAAAAAATGGCAATTAGACTTTATCCCAGAGTAATGTAAAGATAATATCTCAATGACTAAACATTAAACAATAAGAATTCTATTAATGTAATTGGTCACATTAATAGTGTAAAGGAGAGAAAAATATATCACCTTAAAGATGACTGAATTAGTCAAATTTAGCACTCATTTCTTTTTAAAAAACTATTTATTTTAAAATAATAATAAACCCATTAAAATTAACAAATTATGTTTTTATGGAAATAATTGTATTTTCCAAAACAGATAATAGTAAGAAGAGTGGCACCCCTTTATATTTTTGCAAATCTTTTTAAAGCCTGGCTTGTAGAAGACAGATTCTCATATCTGCTTCAGCATTCAATCTGTTGCAATATGTTACTTTAAGTAAAGTATATGAAAAAAATCTGGCCTCACATAGGTATACAGTTGGACAAGAGAGGAGCTTGTGAGACCCCTTAAAGGGCTTGAGAGACCCTCACATTTCTCCAAATCATATTTGAGAATTAATGTCCTAGAGAATCTGTATTTAAACCTCACTAAAATTGATTTAGCAACATTCATTCTGTATTAAATGAATCAAAATTTATAGATCAGGAACTGAAAAATTATAAGAGTTCTGATAAACAGTGAACTGTTTTCAACATAAACTTATGGTCAAAATGGTAAATGAGTGCTATAAAACTTTGAGATGACTTTAATTATGTAAGAAGATATTAAAATAATTTATGTTAATGAGTGGCAGCTGTTCTAGGTCTTTGGCACACCAACCATAAACTAAAACCTTCTTTATTGATGTAATATGTGTGTGTGTGTTTGTGTTTTTTTTTAAATACCTTTGAGGCTCTATTAGTGGGAAAATTTCCTCTTAAATCTTAGCAATGTCACTCAGTGTTTTTAATTTAAATGATCTCATAGTTTTTCTGTTCAGAAAAATGCACAAAGGTTTAGTAAACAGGATAACTATTTATATACATACGTATATATATACACGCACACACGTGCAGATCAATATAAAGTTGAAAAAGTGAACTGTGATTACTTTCATAATAAACACTTATTTTTAGAAATTTAATATATGTCTTAATTATATGTATATTTTCTCATGTATAAATGTTACCAAAGAGCAATTTTATAATTTATGCATAATTTTATGTTAATTTATTTAATGAATTTTTTATTTGAGCCTATGTACCAGACTATCATAGGTTCTGGAGATAAAACAATAAGGAAGGCGAAGTACCAAGCTATATAAACATTACCTTCTAGTAGAAGAAAACAGATCATAAATTATCAAATAATAGTAACATGCCATCAAAATTAAATACCATTTACACTCATTTGGCAAATATTAAGAAGTCTTATGATACTATTAGAGATGGTGTGGGCTGAAAGAATATCTCAAATATAGCTGGTAACAGTGTAAATTGGAAAACTATTTGGTTTTGACTTGTAAAATTGAACATAACTTAAGACCCAGTAATTCTACTCCTAGATACATACTTAAGAGAAACTCCTGGACATTTGCACTACAAAATATTTTCAGAAATGAGCACAGCAATACTGTTAATAGTAGCAGAAAACTGGAACCTACCATAGACAGAAAAAGAGGGGGAAAAAGATATATTTATAATATGAAATATTATATATAGGAAACAAACAACCATGGTTACCTGCAGCAGCATCGTTAGATTGTATTTGCGCACAGGAAGTGGGCCACAGATTACATTCAGTATAAAGACTTTTTATATAATTTAAAACAATTTTAATAAAGTAAAATATTGTTCAAGTGTGGGTGTGTGTGTGTTTAGGCAAAAAAATGATGAACACAGGATTTTGGAGAGTGGTTAGCTGCCTCTGAGGAAGGCAGGAGAATGATAAAGGGCACAAAGTAGAATTTACTTTCATGTTTTAAATCTAGGGTTGGATGTTGGTTTCAGGAGGGATCAATTTGAATTGGCCAAATTTAGCATTCATTTCTTGTATGAGCCTTTTAGCAAGTTAATGATAACAATGTCTTAAACTGGTAAAGAAAAACTGTCTACAAAATCACCATCAAAATAACGCCTATTAGAATAATTCCTTTTAAAGTCAGGAACAAACCAAACAGCTGCTATATTGGCTATAATTTAACAATATTATAAAGATTCAAGTCAGTTCCATCAGTTGAGAAGGAAAAATAAGCTATATGTTTTTGAAAAGAAAAATTTAATTGTTTGAATATAATAGGATTGCTTACTTAGAGATATTTGGGTCCCTTGAAAAATTATTTAAACTACTCTAACCAGTAAGATAACTGATTTTAAAATTCATTTAGAAAGAAGTGTAAAGAAAAAGTGAGTGAATCTTGCTAATCTATGTAATAGAACATATATTGAAAAATATAAAAATGAAGAGATGAGTGGGGTAGAATGTAGCATATATGTAACTTATTTTTAAAGTGGGAGTAGAGAATAATTAGCAGGGAGTAGGAAGGAGGAACAAGAATGAAACCAAATCCCCCAGTGGTCCTGGGAATGAAACAAACAAAACAGCATTAAGAAACAAGACAACAAGCAGATGAGAGGGATGCTTGGAAAACAGGGTCTTTACTGACTGAACAACCACAGTGTTCCTCAGTATGGACCTTTGGCCTATCAGGAAGGACAAATCTTCTGCAGGATTTGATGTATCCAGTCCATTTAACATTCCTGACCCCTGTGCACTAAATGCAAGGAGAGGTCTCCAGTGATTGGGGCAGATAGTCTTCCAAACATGTCTAGCCCCATGGACTGGGAGTCTTTTGGAACAAGAAAGTGCTCTGGATCAGGAAAGAGGTTGACCATTTGGGAGTTTTGTTTATGACCATAAATTCAGAGAGAATAGCAAAAGGTATGAGAAATTGGAGCTATATGGGGCTGGTAGTGACTGACATAAACAGGGATATAGGACTCGATGGAATTTTCTTGATGATCTCTTAAAAAGGTGTAAATGATAGGTTCTAATAGCAACTTCCTTGTCAAACTTCTCTCTCAAGAAGTTTCCAGTAATGGGGCAGATAGTATGGACCTAGGGGGTTGCACCAGGAGCATTTAGAAGTTCTTGGACCCTCATACCACTGCAGAGGTGGGCAAGGTTCAGCCAGCAGAGGGACAGCCACCCTGACTGAGACATAGAAAAATATATTCTATCATAAACGATCACATTTTTATCATTTCAATAGAAAGATTCAGTTTATATTATTTTCTGATCCTCTCTACAATCCACAATTTCATATTTGAAGCTAATATAAATCTGATTTGAGGCATTAATCATATGACCCATTATAATAATTTCTGCCAACCATATTTACTTTTGTTACCTATTTTAGGCTGTTTTAACCTTTTGTGTCAAACGATTCTGCAAACTGCTACCAAGTCAGCATAGCCTGATTATAACTTGATAGAAATGAAAATTTCAGCATTTCATATATGAGGTGAATGTTATGGTTAATTCCGATTCATTTCAAGATGCTTCTGAATTTTAATTTAATTTAAATTAAAATAATTTAAATGAAATTGGCTGTTAGATTTTAAATTAAATTTAATTCCTTAGATGCTTTTCCATTTCAATTAGGAATTTTAATTTATCACAAATATAAACTAATTTAAATTAATTTTAAAATTCAGATTTCTTTCAGATTCAATTTGAATAAAAAGCAGTTATTTTGATCTGTGATTTCAGCCTATCAGAATAGACTAATTAAACTTATTTTTTTTTATTATATCTTCTTTCTTTCTCTCCTGTGGCTTACCAAAGGCCAAGATTGGAGAGCAGTCTGCCTAGGTGAAAGCAAGAAGGGTGTGCATTGTAATCCAAAGTCAATAACAAAACCAGCTAAAAGTCAGTCTTACTTTTAATGTCATAATGCACCAGCAATTCTTAAAAAAATAGATAGATTCTAAAAAAGTTATAAATTATTCTTCTCTGATAAAAGCTTTTGTTGGCCTCAGCTCTAAACAATGGTGGTGGTTACTGTTCAGTTTTAAAGTCCAGATTAACACAGTTTTATTACTCATCTTTTCAAAAATGTTTTATATGGCAGCTTATTTGGAGAACTGCCAGTTATACATATGTGGACTCACCGATACATGCTTATCTGGAGAGTAAGCTTATAATGGTTTAGAATCATTCAAGTTAGCTTTGGTTGTAATTTCTGTCTCCATCCCCAGTTGACAGTGTATATTTCTACGTTTAAGAACCAGATTCAAAACAGTGAACAGCAGAGTTAATGTAAAAATGAAGGAAAAAACTTGAGTCAATTCAATTCTGCCGTTCTATGTGACCACTTGGTTAATTTTAATATATAATTAAAACAATGAAAGAGCGCAAGTTTTAGTTCAGTAGTGCAATATTTTATTAAATTTGAATAATATCTTTAAAATTAAAATCTAATTTTTTAAATTGCTGCTCTTTTTCATTATCAAACCATACTGTTATTATTCATCACTACAACAGACCAACATATACATGTAACTCTTCCCCATTTTATAAAAAATGCATTAGTGTAATTAAGCAGTATTAATCTAGTACTCTATTTTCCCTTTTTGTACTGTGATATTATTTATTTGTTTTATTTTGGCATAGTTTTATACACACATATATATTTCAATAAAAGAAAATGTTTACCACCTGTCTTTTTTTCTAGCCATTACTTTATTAATTTCGTGCATGATTGTTACTGAAAATAATTTTATCATAAAATGGGGGTTCTAAAAAATGATCTGCCCACCTCCCTCCACCCCGCCCAGTGTCAAGTACACTAGGAATAACGTTCTGTTCCTCCATCTCTTCCTTTCTCCTTCTTTCCCCAAACCCAATATGTGAGCATGTGAGGTTTGTGTGTACTTTGGTGACTCTCCTGAATCTAGAACAAGTTCTGCAATACATCTTGGGTGTTCAATAATCATTCATTATGGAATAGCACCGTATTATTCCAATTTTCTTTATTTTTTAAAATATGTTGGGTTATTTTATGAGGATGAAAGAACAATTAAATTCCTATTATGCTTGTTATGGGTTATAATATTGGGGATTCTAATTTTCTTAAAGAAAATGTAATTATAAGAAAAATCTGTGCTCGCTTCAGCGGCACACATACAAAAACAAATCTATAAAATTCTGTTCAAATAATAAACTAGAGTTGGCTGAGTAGAAAAGATTGTGGAGAGAAACCATTAGAAAAAAATAAACAAATTTATTATTTTACTCTATTTATATACTGAAGAGCTATAACAAATTTCCCAACTCTGTGACTATTAATATATAAAAGAAACTGTTATTTGATTCATAGACTTAAGTTTAAGTTTTGTTGTTGCTGAGTCTGAGCAAATAGTTGGAGATTTCTCTATGCCCTAAAAACTAAGGCCAACTTTATGACTGCAGCACCATATCCATCACTAGAAATGAATCACATAGACAGAAGCGCCAGACACAAGTACCTTTAACACTATTTGTAAGGTGAACTCCATTTATCTGTATCCTCTATAAGCAAGGACTCTGGAGACAGCAACATTGATCTGAACAGTATGTCTGTCACTTAGCTGTGTGATCTTGCAAGTTACTTAGCCTCTCATTGGAAAAAAAAAATATTATCCATATTAAGTGGATTAATATACAAAAAGTACTTAGAACATATTAACATATGTAAAGTACTTAGAACAACATATAAATGCTTATTATTATTTCAATAAGTAACATCACTGATGTATTGATCCTTTATGTCTTTGATTCTTTATTTTAACCACTTAAGTATGACTAAGTAGATTGATCATCCCAATTTTCTCAGATGGAACAATAAATCTTCGAAAAGTAAATGATTTTCTTCGGGTTGGCGAAATGGGGTTAGAAAAAATATTTTAACTCTTTCTCATAGTTTGGTACAACCAAAGCATTTAGAGGGTTTGCTTTAATATTAATAAATATCTTACTTAGTTCCTCTTTGCAAAACCATTTATATAACCTGTAATTGTTAGTATATTTCTTGTTACAATCTTGTGACTCATGGAGGAGATGGACAAGTATTATGACAAAATAAAGCCTTGTTTTGTAACATGGTAATTGTTGAGATGATGATATTCCTAAGAGAATATCAACAATGATTCTGAAAAGACAGGGGCAAGGACAATGGAACATAATGTGTTTAAAAGAATATAACCAGGGCCACTTTCCAGGCACAAAATGACTAACCATCTTTCCTTCTGAGTAATTGCTGCCTTTTTATCAATGATGTCTCCTTCCCCTCTTCACACTCCCACATCATAAACATAAATAAGACACTGAATTGCTGAATTGTCCCTAATTCTTGATAGCGTCCCATCCAAAATTAGCCCTTATCCCTCCTTAGAATCATCTAGCGCAAGTCCAAACCCTATCAGGGATACTGTAATGCCCGATTCCTATGATATGTATCTCATCCTGGCAGTAAGTCAATAAACTTTTTTTTTTTTTAAGCTATAGGTGTGTTCCCTGTGATCTTTAGTCAGTGGGCTTTAAATTGTACTTTCTCTCAAAGAATATAAAAACTGTAGAAGAGGGGGCTTCCCTGGTGGCGCAGTGGTTGCGCGTCCGCCTGCCGATGCAGGGGAACCGGGTTCGCGCCCCGGTCCGGGAGGATCCCATGTGCCGCGGAGCGGCTGGGCCCGTGAGCCATGGCCCCTGGGCCTGTGCGTCCGGAGCCTGTGCCCCGCAACGGGGGAGGCCGCAGCAGAGGGAGGCCCGCATACCACAAAAAAAAAAAAAAAAAAAAACTGTAGAAGAGAATTGCGCATACATACACACCAACACAAACACACTTTTCATCTCCCAGTGTGTTTGTACCACTATACTGTATTCTATAATTGACCATAACCAGTCATTAATCGGCTGTGAAGCAGGAAAATTAGAAAAGACAGTATTTTGTCTGTACTAATGTGACTTCAATAGATCAAAAGTTTGTCTTTAAAAGTGTACTCTGTTAAATGCCTTAGAGAAAGAGAGAGATTTTACTCTGATTGCTCAGTAGCCTATAAGTCATCTAGGAGATTAAAATAAATAAAAATTAATTTTCCTTTTTTTCTAGATTAAAAAATTTTTTTTCTAGATTTTTTTTGTTTTAAAAATTACTGCTAAAACAGCTACCCTTGGAAAAATGATATTAAGCAGACATTATAAAATCCTTATATACTCTATTATTGTTTGAGCAGACTGTGATAATGCATGATATCATTCAGGAATGCATAGATTCATATTTTATGAAAATAGTTAATTTTAGAATTTATAGTCTCACACTAGGAAGGCTGCTGCCAATACTCATACCTTTCTTCTCTTTCCTTTTTGGTTCTTCTTGACACAAATATGCACTATGGTTAAGCAAAACTTTTGTACATGAAAAAAATGTATACAAACAGTCATTGCTCTATGGTTTAAATAATATATCTGAGTACCATTTAATGGTTCTTTTACTCTATCTTATTTCTATTTTTCTCTTGAGTTTCTCATTCATTTTTGCTTTTATGTTTTATTAGGAATTTCCTCTGAAGTGCTTATGCTTTTAGAGTAATCCTTAGGGTAAGCTCTTCCACATTTTTATAACCTAGTGAAAATCACACAGGTCTTTAAAAATTCAAGAGTAAAGAAATAATGTTGGTCACAACAGACTGAAGAATTCAAAATTGAGACGAATACCCCTAACCTAACCACTTTTTGTAAGCTCTCTCCATTTCCCCCATCTAACACTTTTATTTGCATTTTTGCTGTGTTTGATGATGGAGAAGTGGGGGTGTCTGGGTGGCAGGCTCACTATACTGTGAAATGAAACTCCAGAACATGCTAATCCCTCCATTAGCTAAGCCCTCCAAGGTAACAAGGCTTGTAATTCTATTATGAATACTTGTCAGGTTATTACTGTAGGTAGAGTATTTTGAGATTTGTTGAATTTTAATCTGCTTCTGCCCTTCCAGCTGTTAAACAGAGCTGCACAATAGGCCTGTATTTCTCACTGAGAATTTCTGTAAAACTAAGAAAAATATTCACTAGCAACAGGAAGAAAAAGGACCCATTGTTTTTAAGCATTGGCATTAAAGCCGAGCCTCAAAAATCCTCATCACTTTAAGTCAGAAGCTGAGTGAGCAACATTTTTGAACCCCAGTGATTTAGCATCAGTCTAGATTCTAGAACTAGGACCACATGACTCAGAAGCGGCCACAAATGATGACTGTGCGGAGGGGACAGGGAGGAACCCAGCCAACCTGGCATATAACTTTTCTCACAGTGAACACAGTATAAAATTAATTTTACTAATATTATTGGACTATATTTTAAGTTTTAAATAGTGTCCCCTGGAAGCATTACACATTTTTTTTGAATTAGGCAGACTGAAATCCACAAAAAGTGGCACAACATTAGAAAGTATTATGTCTTTCTTTACAAGGGAATATTTGAAGTATGAGACCAGAAGATAGAGGAATGGAATTCTGTTGAAAGAATAATAATAAAGCTGACAAAGAGTTTACATAAAAACATATATTAAAACAATTCTGTGAGAACATTATTTTAAATATTTTTAAATCCTATATTTCCATTTTGTGGCTGAAATAAAGGTCCTATTTTAAATTCTTTTTGTTTGCTTGTTTATTCATTATGTTTCCCTGTCTGCAAAGGACTTGGTTGTGATGTGCCACCGATGGAATCAATACTCAGGAATTTATGCGACACACATTAAGTACCTTTGTGTGCCAGGAGGGGGCTGGAACAGCATCTGGTAGAAATATGTGTCAAATATATATGTGCTCCTGATTGTTGTGAAGCCACATTCTGCAAAGCCAGAATTCTTTTTAATGATCTAAAGAGCTTCTTAATTAAAGTGTGGCCAACTACTTCAAGTCTCAGCTTAAATATCTCCCCAGAGAGGCCTTCCCTGCCTGACCAACCTTCATAAATTAAGACTCCACTGTTATTTGTTATGTCAGTTCTCTGTTTCCTTCATAGATGGACCAATATCTTCAAGCATTCATTTAATTTCAATGTTTCCTTTCACTTTCTGTCCACTCACTACAGTGTAATCTTCTTGAGATCAGGGACCAAATCTGTGTTACTTACCACTGTAACTCCTGCATTTAGCGCTCTGCCCCAAAGCAAGTTTATTTTATCTTCACCTTGGGTTTTAACAAAATTTTGAATGCAACATTATATTTCAATTTGATAATACCATGTTGGATTTTTCAATTAACTTTTATTTCACTTGTGTTGAGTCACAACCAGAGTAGGAAGTAAGGAAGGAAGGTAAAGTCTATAAAATGTTTCTACATGCTACTCCTCTTCTTAAATAATAAAATAAATAAAACTTTATCCATTATAAAAGAAATACTATAGAAAATTTGAAACTACAGAAAAAATGTCAAATTTTAATTTTGAAATAATTATAGATTCACAAGAAATTACAAAGAGAGTACAGAGAGGTCTCATGTACCCCTCAGCCACTTTCCCCAATTTCATGTTTTATATAACTATAATATAGTATCACACTCAGGAAGTGAACACTGGTACAATAAGTGCAAATAGTGCTATAACATGTTACCACATGGGTAGTAGATTCATGTGACTAACACCACGACCAACACACAGAACCATTGCATCGTCACAAAGATCTCCTTCACACTACCCCTTATAGTGTAGTCACATTCACCCTCCTCCCCACGGCCTTTCCTAACCACTACTGTGTTCTCTCTTCATCCCTATATAATTTCGTTACTTTGAGAATGTTATACAAAGGGGAACCATACAGTATATAACACTTTTTAGACTGGCTTTTTCCACTCATTACAATGAATTTGAGAGGCATTCAGAGTGCTGGTACATCATTAGTTTGTTTCTTTTCATTGTGGTGTCGTATCCACTGCATGGGTATAACATGGTTTGTTTAATCATTCACCCATGGAAGGACATCTAGGCTGTTTCCAGCTTTTAACTATTACAAATAAAGCTGCTATAAACAAGTATGTATAGGTTTTTGTATAGACATAGTGTTCATTTCCATTTTTATATGAACATACGTTTCCCTTTTTTCTTATTTTTATTTCTATTAATGAAATAAGTAAAAGTTGTATGAAAAGGTACTCACTATAGAAAATTTAAAACTACAAAACACTTTTAAAAGGAGGAAAAGCAATCACCTACATTCCTGCTAATGAAAATCAGTCACTATTACTATTTTGGTACTTTTCTCTCTAGTTTTCTTCTAGACTCAAGATTTTTATTGCATTTATAAATAGTTATGATTATCATACATAAGTGAAATTTTGTATCCTGATGTTCTCTTTACTATTATAAAATGTTACAAATAAAAATGTGGGAAAGATATATACATATACATGTAATTATAAGTTTATTTGAAATAAAATATAATAGTGAAAGAAATATTCCCTCAAGCCCACCACTCAGTGGTGAAAGTATAGAAATAGTATACACTATTACCACTAACACCCCCTTAGGGTCTCTTTGTGTTTTATCCTTTTTTTTTTTTTTTAGGTGTTTTCAGGACCTCTTGTCAACCATACTGTTGAAAACAGATGTCATTTTTTTAAACAAAATTTTAAATGAGGAGAGGTAAGAGGCCCCCTGATTTTCTTCTTAACTCACTGTATCTGATAATACATCTCCTTTACTTCCTCTTAATAGTTCTTCAAAAAAAAAAAATCTTACTGGAAGCATCAGAACTTTCTTTTGAGAATCTTACGCTTTAAATTTCTTCTAAGTAAAGGGCCAGTTAATCCTAGACTGTAGTATACCTTTACAAAACCAGTGGAAATTAAAACCTTACCTGTGAGCATTTTCCCCAATTTGTTTGTTGTGTAGTTAAAGCAGCTGGTCAGTCTCTTTTCTACATCATTATTGAGATGGAGGCACTGCTCTTGAATTGTGAATATGGATTTTTCTCAATATGGATTAGTTTTATTCTATGTACTGCACCAGAAAGCTAATCTTTTGGTCATAATTATGTATTGTGAGTACATTATGTTTACGTAGTTCCGTGTACTTTATTTCTACTCAATATCATAAAAGTTATATATTTCAAACTATAATTATTCCAACTTCTGGAGGAATTTGAAGTTTAGAGTTATACATATCTATCTTTTCTTCTAACTTTGCTGTTACTCCCAGGTGCTCGGTTATTCCTCAAAAAAACGCCATCATGCTATTTATTTAGAGCATATTAAAATAGTAATAAACATTCAAATCACTCTTGAAATAAGCAGAAATACCACAAAATTAGATTTAGGAAGCTATATGTAGATTCTAATGAGTTTTAATCTATTATTGTCTGCTGGATATTCAGAAAATTTAACATGGGAAGATGCTTCTATTGAGATCTGTGTCAGGCACAGCAGAAAGGCAATGATCTGCAGGTAGAAGGGCAAGCTTCCTCACAGTTTTCGGGAGGCATACACATACATAACAAATTCTGCAGTTTAAGCAATTCTGCTTTCAACTGGTCTTTGGCCCGCTGATAACCTTAAAATACAATCTTTCCTAGAAAAGTGATACTAAAACAGTGACATATTGGGCAAAGAAACTGATGGCACAACACACACTAAAAAATGGCAAGGAAAATGGTCAAGATACTTCAAGATGAAAATCAGTCCTCAGGTGTAAGTCTCACCAGGGTACCCCTGATGTCCTAGACTTTTCATTCTGAGATTTTAGGTCACATTATATATACATACACTTATACATATACATTCATATTTAATTTTAATGTAAATTATATCAACTTTAACCCTTACTAGTCTGATTGCTGGAAATTAGTTCCACTCAAAGTGCCTGCCCATTGTTTCCAAGAGTTGTTTAAAGGGCTTCTCATATATTTTCAAAATCAGTCTGTCAACTGTGATCACTCTGCAATATCCACCCCAGTTTTGCTTTCCCATTCTGTCTCTCACTTGTCTGCTTATCTGCCTGCAAAGCCACTGGATAATGTTCAGTTACTACTGCCTTTCTGTGACTCATTTCAGATGTTCTCCAGACCTCGAGGTACCAAGGTTTTTTTTTTCCCCCTCCAGTCATAACTATACTTTTGTCTCCAGGAACCTGAACCAGTTCTTTTTAGTTCTAGATCAGTTCACATTTTCTTCTGCTAAATTCTGACCACTTCTTACCTGTATGCTTCCCAAGACTCAAAAAAATCAAGAAAACAAGTGAACAAAAATCAAAAAAACCTAACTCTGGTTCTGTTTATTGCTGGACTTCTCTCCACTAGCCACAGATGCTTAAGTTCAGTTCATGGGACCAAAGGGAATAGAAACTAGAGCTATCACTTTCTCCATTGGTTGTAAATGACTCTGCTTCATGTTGCCCCAGATATCATATAGGCATTTGGTGTGCATTATAGTTTATACAAAGAGTTATTGGGGAAGGAAGATTATGGCTTTATCTACACTCACAGCATCTAGGACCTAGATCAGCAATTTCCTCATTCATCAGGTGTTTATCAGGGGTGACTAGTATGTGATAGACACTTACCCTCATGAGTTTACATTCTAGAAGGAAAGACATAAACATAAGCAAATAAGAAAACAAATACATTTAAGAGTTGGAGGTTGGTCATGCCGATGGCACGGGAGGAATATATGTCGGCAGATAACTGGAGTAGGAGATGCACCTTATTTACATAAGATACTCAAATCTCTGAGAAAAGATCCTAAAGATAAGACTTTGGAAACAGCTGAAGAATGAATATTTTAAGAAGAGGGCAAGGTGCTACAGGACAAAGTCTTGGTGAACTCAAGAACAGAAAGAAAGCAGTTGTTCTGGAGAAATTTTTCCTGGGGAAGGAGTGAAACCAGATTCAGAGAGTAAAGTCGGGCACCAAGTTATGCTCTAAGGGAAAGAAGAAAAACTGAGTGATTGCTGCATTAGGATATGGAGTCAATGGTATTTTATTTTTGTAGCAGGGAGGTGGTTATGTGCAGTCTTAAAAATGGGAGTATCCTGAATGGCTAATCCAGCGGAGAGGGTGAGTCTGATGATATAGGGCAGAGTAGGTAGCAGAGGAGTTGGAAAGGGATCCAGAGGCATCCGGAGAGATTCCCATTTGATAGGAGTAAGAACGCTTTTCTAGTTTTGATAGAAGATAAATATAGGCTCAAGTAGGTTTAGAGGTTTGTTGAAGGGAATGGGAGAGATTTCTGCTGAGCTAGCAAAATTCCCTTTGTTAGACAAGAAAAAATAACCAGATAAAAGTAGATATGATGAGTTACAATGATACTTGCGTAGGAACCAGGTTTTTTTCTTTCCATAAAGTGAAGCGTCACATCTTTTTTTTTTACTTTAATATTCTGTCACGATTTTAAAATTCAAATGATTCTTTTAAAAGAAGATGACCATAAATTTACTCTTCACCTCTACTTGTTGGATCATTTACTGTGTATTAAAAAGAGAAATAGAAAAAGTTTAAATTTTCAGTCTGGCAGAGAAATAGAAAAAGTTTAAGCTTTCAGTCTGAGAGAAATCTTAAACTCCTTGAATGATATCAAAGAATATCTTGGGCCTATTTTGTAAAAAACAAAAATGGCTTTAGTCTTTTCTTCTGTAAAATGGCTCAGGTCAATTGACATTCTTAAATTATTAGCTCCAAGAGAAGCCTGACCAACAGGAGGCAGAGAAAAGATAATTTTGATATAGAAATAGAGTAAGTATATTATCCAGAATTTCATTTTTAAACTCACATTCAGAAGGAGTTTTCATAAATTTGAGCATTCCTGTTAAAAATTGTCAGTGAATCAAAGTAAGTCAGGAACAGGGATTATCACCATCTAAGAAATATGGGAATACCAATGAAATTTATTTTATGACATAATACTCTTCTACATGTTATGGTTTACTTATCAACTTTATAATGTATGCTTGTTCTAGAATTAAACTGTTTTTTAAAAAATTCATTTAAGTATTGCTTATATTTGGCAGAAGAATGAGTTGATTTTAAAATGCCACCTAAGATTCAGAATAGCATACAAAACCTTTTGTGTAATAAAGAGGAAACATATATAATATGTATTTTGTATTTATGTTTATATATATTACATATATATATAAATAATAAGAACATAAAAAGGTGTCTCTGGAAATAATTTTAAAATATATATGTTGTTTCCTCCAGGAAGGGGAATTGAGTAATGGGGAGTGAGAGGAACATTTTCACTCTTCCAATTTATACCTTTTTATTATTGACCCATTTGGAAGTAATACTAGATTATAAAATTTTGGAAAGGAAGAAGGAAAGTGAGAAAGAGGGAGGGAGGGAGGAAATGGAAATAACACATATCGATAAGTAAGTACTTGCTGTTTATGTAGCTGTATTTAAAACCTATGGGGTTTTTTTCCCCCAGTTCTAAAAATCTTCTAAGAAGTTTGATGAAGAAGTGTAATGAGCAATATAAACTAGACAGTAAAACCCTTTATTTTAAAGGCTGGTTATCTCTTCATTAAAATGTTAACTTTAAAACAGAAAAATATCACCATGCTCTGTGAAATCAGGGACGTATCAAAAGTGATCTCCTCCCCCCAATTACACCTTTGGCTCACAAACATTCTCTTTAATAGATGAGCTCAAAATTGGTGGCAAATTTTAATAGAGTGGAAAGACTTTGCTGTATATTATCTGTAGTTAGAGTGTGTTTGTCTTTCTGAAGAGAGAGTTCCAAGACCAATGAGCACTGAAGATAAGAATTAGATAAACTGCTATTTTGTTCAGATTGTTTCACCCGATGGCTACAGCTTGTTAAGTTAAACTTGTATATTGGTTGGAGTGTGATGGGTAGTGATAACAATTTTCCAAAATAATGAATCCTGAGATGTTTGGGCTGTACAAGGACACCACACCCCTAAAAATACCGTTTTTTATAATTATTTTATCGTCATTTCATTGATCAAATTTAAATACATGTTGTTGTTTTTTGGGGGTTTTTTTGCGGTACGCGGGCCTCTCACTGTTGTGGCCTCTCCCGTTGCAGAGCACAGGCTCCGGACGCGCAGGCTCAGCGGTCATGGCTCACGGGCCCAGCCGCTCCGCGGCATGTGGGATCTTCCCAGACCGGGGCACGAACCCGCGTCCCCTGCATCGGCAGGCGGACTCTCAACCACTGCGCCACCAGGGAAGCCCTAAATACATGTTTTATATTATATGCTTCAGTCTATCTAGTTTATTTCTCATAACAGTTTTTGAAAACTATCCAGCATAACAGGACATTTCACAGAGGGAGGGACTTACGTAGTGCACCACAGCCATCAATCACCCATAAACATGACACATCTCAGAGTCACCGGTGCTTGTTCATATACCTCCTCTCAATTGCCCTGATTGCCACACTCTCCACCCTGGAGAAAATGGTCATTTCCGTAACCAAGCCCCAGACGATCAGGTTCCTTCAAGCCTGAACATTCTTCCTACCTCTATCCATTGCTTCCCACCCCTAGCATACACACACGCATCGTTACAAACCGGTACGTGCATTGAGCAACTTAAGGGATTCGAAACCTGTCATTCTAATATCAAGTAGCTCTTTACAAACCTTAGTAAGCACACCAGTCACTTGTTATTTAATGCGGACTTCCACGACTACTCTCAGAGCTTTTAATTTCATAGTTCTGGGTGAGGAATAGGTATTTTCTAAAAGTTCTCCTAAAAAGTGATTCTGGAATAGGTAGTCTCAGAATCATACGTGGAGAAACTGTGGTATAAAAGGAAACTCAATGACAAATTCTGTGCATACAGAGGCAGTAAATTACCAAGTCACAGTTCCAAATGTTTCAAGTGGCAATAGCTCTCCTGTTTCTTTTGTCCTCAGTGGTTATCTACAAGACTAAGAGAGATGTTTTCCCTTGAGACCTCTCCTCTGGAGAAAATAATATCCTAGTCTCTTATAGACCACATGGCTCCAGATTGAAACTGTTTTCCTCAAAGTCACAAAACCCCCATGTCATTGGAATTCCCTGTATTCAATGCATAGACGTTCTCTTTCTTAGCCTCTCCCCTCCTGAACAACGTGGTGTGCATCCTAGCAGCCTCCAAATTTCTGCCTCGTTTAAGCTTCCTGAGGTTGTCTAGATCAAAAGAGCCTACCTTTCCTAGTGTGAACAGCTCCCACCTCGCTTGTAATCCGGACACCCCTGGATTATTAACAGCAAGTATACAGCTCTCTGTGCTGCATACTCACGCTCACGACTGAGAAGAGCCCTCTTACACCCAGCCTGGGGACGATTGTTTCTTCTCAAACCACATTTTAGTAGCAAAGAATACGTTTTAATTTTTTTTTACGGAACAGCTGAAAATGATTTTTTTGAAGTAAAATAGAAGGAAATACAATTCCCAGTCAAATAATCTGATATATAGCCTATTAGAATATTATGCTTGCACACTTACATACTCACACCCACATTAGAATTTCAAAATGCACATTCCCATGTTTTTAGCAAAGAAGTCCTGAAGTTTTTCAAAGTCTTTAGTTTTTGCCTAACCAAAATGAATTTCACACATGTGACAGTTTAACCATTTTTTTTTTCCCCACCATTGAACATTCTGTGAGTGGTCTATGAAACGCACTGACAGATATTTGAAAAACTCTGACAGAGAATAATAGCATTCTCATAGATGAGCAATAGCTTCCATTTCTTGGTCAGCAGCCAAGTGGGAATATTAAATTTAAATATGAATAATGATATTTAGAAAACCCTCTGATGATAAATGCAAGACTCTTCAAAAGTAAAAGTTCACTTGAACTTTGTAGTTTGGGACTTATTACTGAGTTAACCTAAGGGACTTGGCTTGTGGACAGTCGATCAAATTGCATAATTCAGCAATAAATAAAATCAGTCAGACAAAATTCAACTTTCATCTTCGTAATATGGGATTATTTCTGTAAAATGGTAACTACTTCTTTGTATGAGACAGAGTAGAGCTAAAAAGAGGTGAGGCGGTAATATTTATAATATGTCCTCTGATATATAAAATCTTTGCACTGTGGAAGAAAAGGTAGGAGGGAATGGCTTGCTGAGTGCATATCTGGGTGGCGGGCAATGTGCTATACATGGAAGTGCCAAGGGGAAAGATGGCAGTTACTGTTCTCACACTTATTAGCACCAGTCATAGGAGATGAGATCTAGAAACAGCATAGGGCTCTAAGTGCTAGTGTAGCTACTGGCATAGGGCACAATGGAACGACTTATGTGTTCATTAGAATGCATATAAAGTCTTCTTTATGGGTTTACATCATGAAATTAAATCAAGTTTTCTTTCTGAGCATTTTTCTCTTTGGTGGGAGTGAGGGGCATTATTTACTTTTATTTACATTTACAATCAGCTGAGTAATGGGTGAATAGCATATGCAACCTGTGATCAGGATTTGAGGTGACAGACGTAAAGGGAAAAGCAGCTGACATTGAAATAAAAATAATGGAGATAGCGCTGTGGGTAAGACATGTGATACCAGAAAGGGATTGAACTTATTTATGGCATGTTTACCAAATTGCTTGGTAAGTCAATGATGTAATTTTATTTGGTCATTGTGAGAAAATTGTATTTCTTTTAATATAAAAAACCATTGGCTATGTTTCATGGATTATGCTATTAAATAAAAAGCATTTGAGACTTTTAAGACATCCTACATCAGGCAGAGTAGGGATGAAAAAAAAAATGTTTGGCATTGGAAACAAAAACAGGAAATAATTTAGCAATGTGGTGAATTAACTTGCCCAAGGAAGAGGATAATTTGATAAGTTGTGCTGTCACGGTGGCATGCTGAGCATATGGCTTCCTGATGACTCAGGAGTTTTTAATTAATTAGAACTAGTGAGAGAGTGAAGCAGTGGACATTTTCTGTTTATAATGGGAGGGCATTAGATCAGAAACACTCAGGGGCCTGTGGCCAACTTCAGAGATTTAGCTTAATAAGGATGACTGAGTCTCTGTGATGAGGCGGGTTAACTAATTACATGCAAGGTCGAGCAGCAAGTAAAATCCACTTCAGAGGCTGTTTCATAAATGCTACTGGGTTGGCATAAACGTGATTCTGGAGATTTTCAACTACTTGAAACAGTGGCAAAAAAGTCAAGATTAAATATTTGGGGATTATTAATTGTTGTTAATGTAGAATATTTCCCAAAGTATAGGCTCAGGACAAACAGCCATCTGGTTCTTGTCCTTGACTGAGCTCAACTCTGCACTAAGCTCCACCCTAGTATCTTTCAGGCTTGAACAATTAACAAGCGCCCCATGTATTTTTATGTATGTGAAGTTTGAGAAATACTGGTGTATATAGACGGAGAGACTCATCACACTGCATGCTTTGATTAGTTTAAATTTTGCTCCTTTTATTTTTACATCACGCAGAAAATTGTTTACTCCATGCATACAGTTTGACTACTAAAGGTCTGTATTTTGGACAAAGAATTATTGCTCCAGATTCTACCGGTTGCCTACTGAATGCTATTTCTAACCACCTTAATTCCTGGCTGGCAGAAGTTACCCCTCCCCCTTATTAAAAGCTGAAAATGCCAAAGATTCATTTGCTCTACTTTCAACCTGATCTGGATAAGGGGAACTGAGAATTCTTCTGGAGACCTTCTTCTATGATGGAAAGACAAGTGTAAAGAGAACCTCTTTTTCTTCCTCCTTTCATTATTTTGTGCAAGTTATGGTGCTTAATGCTTTGGCACGCATCTTCTAGACATCAAACAAATGTTAAGAGAAAGCAGGCCAGGGTCCTGACATGACTGGATCACATCTAGAACCATCTACTCTGGATTTCTTATGTCATATATTAAACTTCTAATGGCCATGTTTAATCAGAAATGTGGTATTTGCAACTGAAAGCATCTTAAATGGTCCAACCTGTACTCAATTTATTTATCTCCGATCACCATGGAGAGATGTAATTTGCCTGGCTGGTTGGCATTCTGAATTAAATTGTTCTCCTCTCTAGTGCCACTGCTTCAAATAACAAACAACACACACAGAAAAATGTATTACTTGAATACATTATTCCTATTTCACAGTGCTAATCAGTTACTATGACCATAGATGTATAATACAATTGAAAATAGAATCATTTTTAAAACCTTCATAGTAGCTTAGAATGTATAAATTGAACTGTTGTTATAAAAGATATAAGTACTACAGAGGCTCTTCTGATCTGGCAGTAATTCAAACTTAATTCTGACACAATACAATTAATACTTCTGTCTCATTTTATCATTTTCCCCTGTCATCTTAACATATACTAGCATATTAAAAATGTCTTTTTTTAAGAGTAACTAATAGGCAAATGTTAACACACACAGATAACTTATAGAAGAATTTTTCTTTTTAAAACTGATTTGGGACTTCTCTGGTGGCGCAGTGGTTGAGAATCCGCCTGCCAATGCAGGGGACACGGATTCAATCCCTGGTCCAGGGAGATCCCACATGCTGCGGAGCAACTAAGCCCGTGCACCACAACTACTGAGCCCACACACAATAACTACTGAAGCACGCGAGCTCTGGGGCCAGCGTGCCACAACTACTGAAGCCCGCACGCCTAGAGTCCATGCTCCACAACAAGAGAAGCCACCGCAATGAGAAGCCCTCGCACCACAACAAAGAGTAGCCCCCGCTCGCCGCAACTAGAGAAAGCCCGCACGCGGCAACGAAGACCCAACGCAGCCAAAAAAAAAAACCTAATATATGGTTCCCTTTACAAAAGTATTAGGTGTATTAAACTTTCTTACAAATAAGTAGTTTTGTAGTTCACATTTCTAACTGCATATTAAAGCCTCCTGAGGAGCTTTGAAAAAACACATATTACCACCCACAGAAATTCGGATTTAATTGGTCTGAGGCAGGACCAGAGGATATTTTCTCATAGTTCCTCCAGTTGGTTTTAATGAACAATCAGGGCTGAGAATCCTTGCAATGAATCTTCTTCAAGGAAGAAGTATGAGTATGAGTATGCTAGTCGGAATGGGTGGGATGTGTCGCAGAGGAATTTGGGGATGCCCTACTTCTCAGGCTAAAATTTGCAGCCAGGCCTGGGGATTTGGTTCATAGATAGGACACAACTTTAGAAAACTAGCTTAATCACAGAGGAAAGCAGTGAGTTTGGAGGAGTTTCAAGTTATCTTGGTTGTTTTTCTCAGAGAAATCTGGGGGTGGGGAACAGGTGGTATGAGGTGACATCTTGTTTAAGAAAACTCCATAGTCATGAAAATACCCCTGTTTAATAAATATGACTTAAGGTGGAAAAGACAGGTGAGTAAAATTTTATCAGCTTCAGCAAGAAATCGAAAATTGAAGCAATTAACAATACTGCACAGCTCAGATGCATGCAGGAAATACCATGTATTTTCTTAATTATAATCCAAAGGGATGTGACACAAACAACCCAAATGCAGCAACATGCATGGTGATAATAACAACACATATACTCAGGTGAAAATGAAACAGATGCTAGGCAGGGTCTTTTAAAATCATTTTGTTATAAAATAAAACATATAGACAGAAAATACTACCAAGAAAACAAGTCAGTATAAAGGTTAATGAATTATTATAAAGCAAACATACTTGTAATTACAAACCAGGTCAAGAAACAAAATTTTGCCAGCAAGCCTGCCCTTGTGGTCCAACACAATCACAAGGAACTCCTCCCCGCAAAAGAAAGCACTAACCTGGGTTTTATAGCAACCATTTCCTTGCCTTATTGTACAGTTTTATCACTGTAGTGTGCTTCCTAGACATTACTGTTGACCATGTTGCAAATTTCATATGCCGCTTTATTCTTTTTCAATTTCAGTTTCCCTCTCCATTCCTTTCATTTCCTTACAATTTGTCTGCTGAAGAAACTGGGCCAATTAATCTTAGAATTTCCCACAGACTAGATTTTACAGATTGAAAACTCATCATCCAGTTTAAGATGTTGATGAGTCTTCTGTATTTCCTCATAATTGGCAGCTGGATCCAGAGACATGATTAGACTGAGATTATATCCCTTTGACAAGTGTACAAGTGGTGTTATATTCTTTAATCAGGAACACTATGTCTGATTGTCTCTTTTTCATGACAGCAGATGTTGATACTCAATGCAAAGATCCATTAAGAGGTAGCAAAATGATGATATTCTAAAGTTATCATTTCCTTATAATTTATTAGCTGGGAAACCTCTATAAAGGACTCCTTCCCTCATCTCTTGTTTACTTAGAGATATAAATGCTAGGTTTCTCTTTTATTTATCAGTTTTCAAGATAAAAAATTTCCCTATCCTTCTCCATATGTGACCAGTTGTTTTATATTATGATGACCACATAGATTTAAACATGGGTTTAAACATATATGCTGGATTTATCCACTTCAATTATTATTATTTTTAAAGCTCAAGTTGTCTCATCTTTGTCCAGTGAGGTTTCTTGAAAATGGCTCCTGAGTCTTTTTGATGCTACTCTTGTGGTCTGATGGCTTCCTTGCTCTCTACTATAACAAAATGTCCTGAGATTGTATGTTTTCTATTGTTGAGTCACAAATTATCTCAAATTTCAAGTCTTAAAACAACATCTGTGTTTATTACCTCACACTTGTGTAGTTCCAAACTCCAGCTCTGCGCGGTTCTCCGCTTAGAGTCTAACAAGGCTGAAATAAAAATGTTGGGTGAGCTGCCTTCTTACCTGGAGACTCAAGGAAAGAATCTGATTTCAGGCTTATTCAGATTTTCCAAAGATCTTGTTCCTTCAGGCTGCAGGACTGAAGTCCCATTTTCTTGCTGGCTCCTGACTGATGGTCACTCACAGCTCCTAGAAGCCTCCTTCAGGTCCTTTTCACATGATCCTTTCTCCAGCTTCACGTAAGGAATGGCATGCTAAATCTGCCGTGTGTTTTGTGGAGTTTTGGTTTGTTTGCTTGCTTCCTTTTTTCCAGCTTCATTGAGGTATCAATGACAAATGAAATTGAAAGTCATTTAAAGTGTAGAGTGTGATGACTTGGTATGCATATCTCTTGTGTTTTGATTCTCCAACCTCTTATACAAGCAGCAGGAGGAAACTGTGCTTTTAATGTACTCAAGTGATTAGGTCAGCTAACCAAGATACTCTCCATAACTTTTGGACTTTAATTACAGCTGCAAATCCCTTCACAGGAATATCTAGATAAGTATTTGGTTGAATAGCCAAGATAGGAATCTGGGGGTATATATACACACACATATGTAATATATAATATTAAGAATAACAAACCTCATGAGTTTACACTAATATTTCTAATTCAAATTCGGGACTCCAAGACTTTTACTTAACTTCCATCTTATTTACATCTGTATCTATCTCCATTCTTTCAACCCAGAATTCTGGTTTTCAAAGACACATTTGATGAAAGGAATTAGAGTTTCCTATAATCACTCACTGCTTTATAATATACTACGCATGCAACTATTTCAGTATGTGTGTGGCAGTGCACATACAAGTATGCTTACAACGTAGTACAACTATGGCAGCACTAATATACAACCACTGATAAGCTTACTGAAAATGTTAATGTTTTTAAATTTAATAAAATACCTTACATATTCTCTGACCATTAAAAATAGTTTGTATATATTTTCAAACCATATAGCCATTACTACACTCCTCTTTTAATACTAGTTTCATCTTGATGTTACAAGTTACTGTATGTTTAAAACTCACCACCACATTTTATGTAGGTGATTCTCTAGTTGTTTTGTTTTTAATAAATTTATTTATTATTTATTTATTTTTGGCTGCGTTGGGTCTTCATTGCATGTGGGCTCTTCCCGGACCAGGGCTCAAATCTGTGTCCCCTGCATTGGCAGGTGGATTCTTAACCATTGTGCCACCAGGGAAGTCCCTCTCTACTTGTTTTAACCAAAGATTTTTCTCTAGTAAATTTCTCAGGGGGATTCTTGAAAAAAAAATTTCTTGAGTTCTTGCATGATGATAAAATTTACCTGTGCCCTTTATAATAAAAAGTCAGTTTTGCTAGATATAAAGTCTTTTGTCCACATTTTCTTTCCTTTAGTATCTTAAATATCTTATTCCTCTCTCTTCTGCTATAAAGAGTTGCTGTTGAAAAGTCTGATGACAAGCTAATTTTATTTCCTTTATGAGTCACTTGCTCTTTTTGCAAGAGCAAAGGGCTCTTTTGACACCTAAAATAATTTTTTATTTTTTTGATATTCAGTAATTTTATTGACTATGTCTTGGTGTTGTTCACTTAATATTCTTAAGTATGCAGTGCGTTCTCTCATTAAGTAGTTTCAAAAATTTTTTAAATTCAGAAATGCTTCCTTGAATTACAGCTTTTAATAGTGGCTTGGTTTTCTTTGCTTTTGTTTTTGCTTTTAGGAATTTCTATATTCATATATATATATATATATATATATATACACACACACAAAATACATACATATTACTTTTTTATCCCTTTAATGTTTTCATTCTTTTTTAAAATAAACATTTTCCATCTTTACCTTTTATTTCTATCTGAAGACATTATTTGTTGTATTTGTTCATTATTATTATTCTTATAGTTATAGTTTTAATGTTTGAATGTTTAAAATTTTTGTCTTTCCTGCATTTTATCACCTCATTTCTGAGTTTTTAAAATTATTTTTAATGTTTTTTCCTCATGTTTTTAATCATTTTCCAAATATCTTCTAGCTCATTTTGTTCTCTTTGTGGGCATGTCTTCTGGTGTGTTTTCATTATTTGTAGAAATGTTATCTTGGTTTTTATTCTATTTTTCCTGTTACAACTACATTTGGGATTAGGTATTTATGCTTTCTTATTCTTAGATTTCCTAAACGTTTAAAAGGAGATTTGATTCAAGATAGCTTTTCTAACTTCATAGTACTTCTTCTCAAGTGTTCACATACTACTAAAAATATGACAGCTTGCTTTCTGGACTTCCCTAGTTCTGTTACCCTTTCCTACTTTTTATCTGGACTTTTTCAAACTCAGGTCAGGTGACTACACGATAGCAAAATGGTTCATGCACTTATTCTAAGAACAGGGAACTATGTCTGTTTTGTTAAGTATTATAAACCCTGCAGTTTGCACAGTGCCTGGCACATACAAACTCAGTAAATATCTGTGAAGATAAGAATAAATGAAATTACACTAATGCATAAGCATGCTAATCCCAAAAGTCTTAGTCTGGCATAACAGCTGAATCGAATTGATGGATAACTGAACCAATCATCACATAAATAAGCTTTCAGTTTCTCACCACTGATGTAGCAGCTTCAACCTATTGTTGCTTTTGGCATCTTTCAGATGTGGCCTTAGATTAGGTGAGGTTGGCTACTTTAGGATTTATTTATTCAATACTCTGGTAGGTGCCAGTATTGGAAGCGTAAAAAAGCAGACCCCTTGCCTTTTTTAGTGTAATGAGAAACACAGGTGATGTGTGTTTTGCTGGAGTGAGTACACTCTTTACGGATATACGTAAAACGGTGCTCAAATAGCTGATTGGCTGATTGATTTGAGCTGGGCAAGAAAGTCATTTGTTATTTATGCTGATGTCTCAAACAATGTAGAACTTGATCAGCTGAAGGGAATAAAGGGACGCTGGGAGGCATTCTAGAGGAAAGATCTTGGAGAAAGCCTTGGAGGTAAGAGAAGCGTGTTAAGTTTAGGGGAAACTCTAAGAATTTATGTTGTTTTTTTAAGTCCCGCAATATCTGTTCTGAATTCATTTAGAGTGCTTACAACATTCAGTGTAATTCAGTTAGGCTGTGTTGTTGTTGTTGCGTTGCTTTTAGTGAAAACAGCTGGGTATTGTTTTAGTTCGTTGAGACTGCTATAACAAATTACCGTAGGATGAGTGGCTTATGAACAACATAAATTTATTTCTCACAGTGCTGGAGGCCAGAAATCTGAGACTGGGGTGCCAGCACTGTCGGGTTCTGGTGAGTACCCTCATGGAGGTTGCATTCTGCCAACTTCTTGTGTCCTTTCATGGTGGAGAGCGGAGAGGGGAAGCAAGCTCTCTCCTGATGACTGCTTTTTAGCAGATTTTGGGGGGTTCATGCTTTGCTGTTCTTTAAAAATTACATGATACAGAAATGTTAGTACAAGAGGATTTTTCCGTTCCAAGCTGTTGTAGTTTTTCCCATTGGTTTGATGCTTCTCCTCTCCTTTGAAGCTGTGGCTTAGGCAATAACTTTCAGTAGCTAGTTAACAGTTACAAATGCCATCTTCATGTTTCTTCTCCACAGGAGCTAGGGCAGTGCCTCCAGCAATCTGGGAATTATGCTCAGGTCTCATTCTTGTGTCTACATTAGCTGACGCTTTAAAATATTGAATTGTTTAAAGATGAAATTGAGTATCCATGCTTAACATTTTGAATTTTTATAGAAAATTTGAATTCAAGTAGTGAAACTAAGTACAGATTAAACACAGCTGTCCAGATGTCTGAGTTATCAAAAGACTTCATAAGTAAGCAGTTCTTTAGAAAAATGAGCTCTTTTGTTCAATTCCTGTAGCAGAGCCCACACTTATTTGTATAGGAAAATTCCATTCCACAAATAGAGTAGGAGTAGAAATTAAGGAACTTTTTAATGCGTGTGTCACTTTTTCGGAGTCTATAAAAAGTAGAGTCCAAGTGACTTATGGGAATGATTGTGGTAGATCTACATTAATTTACATCTTTTTCTTGATATTAAGGTTGTTCAATATTAAATTCCCTTTAAAAAACCCCATGTTATTCCTGCAGTTTTCTCTGGTGTCTCTTTCATAGTTTTAGCCTACTCAAGCATTCTTTAGTAAAAATCTCTAAAATCATTAACATTTTAATTGTTCTTTAGAATGCCAGCAGTTTACTTAATCAAAGATTTATTTTACTTCATTAGAAAATTTAAAAAAAGGAAAAATTCTATGATTGTTCCTGGCTTCTGTGGTCAACATTTTGCATAAGCTGCAGTCTCTCTTTCTCCTCGAGTCTACTCACTAAACAGAGTGTGATCCTTTCCCAGCTAGTTCCTTGCAGGAGGCCAAAGCAAGCTGAATTGTTAAATAAGCATTTGAGAACTTTGTAATTAGGAGAGCAAAATCTAAAATACAACGCGTCACATAATGCATATTTTCAATAATATTTAGCAAAAAACTGGTTTTCACCATTTTTAAAGAAACTATTTCTCTTCTATAGAGTTCAAACATTTTCTGTACTTGTAGACTGTTTTCCAGAGAAAAGTGCCAGGTGGAGCAAGGCGCATGATAACGATTAAATCAGAACTTGGTGTTCAAAAGCATACGTGTAGGAATTGCCTCTATTCCATAAAGTAATGTGTATGTTTACTTGAGAATAATTGTTTGCTAGCTATGAATTAGGTACTGAAAATCCAGAAGGCAATTTCTTAGCTTGCTGATAGGAGGGCTTTTGGAAAAGTGTCATCAGCTTCACTCTCTCCAATATAAGATAATTTTGATTGGTTACCTAGAAGCTTTTACCCTAGGGAGATGCTAAATATGTAGGCCCATCATGTAACCTCTGGCTTACCTTTGCATTGGCCTAACATATTTTTTAGTACAAACAGGGTATACCATTTCAAAGAAGATTCTTAAAACTGAATAATCGAAGGGCTTATTGTTTTTACTTTCTATTATCACATTTTCATAGAAAAAATAGCGGGAAAACACCAAGATACTCATATTTGTTTCTCACTGCCTGCTGACTTTATAAAACCTCACCCTTTGGTGTGAATTATGCAAAGCATTAGATTGCAATGTGCAGGTGCTCTATTCACTAAAAACAATTACCTTCTTTGTCACGAGGTGGCACTGCATGCAGTTCTAAATGGGCTATTCTTCCTCAGGAAAGAAATTTTACATCATTCAAGGGAAAGCAGTATAGCCCTTGAACACTCATACTTTGCTTCCATGGTATTGGAAAGTAAGACAGGATGGCCAGACAGAAGGAAAAACAATTTTCCAAACTTAAAATTGGTGTCAAAAGAAAGAGAATTAAAATCCATTGTTGAGAATAATTTTTTTTTTTAATTTTTATTGGAGTATGTTGTGTTAGTTTCTACTGTACAGCAAAGTGAATCAGCTATACATGTACATATATCTCCTCTTTTTTGGATTTCCTTCCCATTTAGGTCACCACAGAGCATTGAGTAGATTTCCCTGTGCTATGCAGTAGGTTCTCATTAGTTATCTTTGTTCTACATAGTATCAATATTGTTTATTTGTCAATCCCAATCTCCCAGTTCATCCTACGACCCCCTTTTCCCCTATTTACAGAGCACAAATAGAGACTCGGATGTAGAGAACAAACATATGGAAACCAAGGGAGAATAATTTTAATGCGGAATAAACAAGAGAAAGAATAGTGTAATCATCAATATAA
Source organism: Physeter macrocephalus (assembly GCF_002837175.3). Classification (NCBI taxonomy): domain Eukaryota; kingdom Metazoa; phylum Chordata; class Mammalia; order Artiodactyla; family Physeteridae; genus Physeter; species Physeter macrocephalus. The sequence goes on from NC_041218.1 coordinate 82,529,281, forward strand.
TAGTTTCTGCCCAGACAGGTCATTTATTCACTCCACTTTTGGATAGAACAGCGACAGGACAAAAATGAATGGGAAAGATGAAAAAATAGGAGTATTAAAGTGGCGATTTTGAGCAGTGTCCAGCTAATTTTTTTTTCCTTTTTTCTATAAATATTTTTTTAACATCTTTATTGGAGTATAATTGCTTTACCATGTTGTGTTAGCTTCTGCTGTATAACAAAGTGAATCAGCTATTCGTGTACATATATCCCCTTATCTCCTCCCTCTTGCATCTCCCTCCCAACCTCCCTATCCCACCCCTCTAGGTGGTCACAAAGCACCGAGCTGATCTCCCTGTGCTATACGGCTGCGTCCCACTAGCTATCTGTTTTACGTTTGGTAGTGTATATATATGTCCATGCCACTCTCTCACTTCGTCCCAGCTTCCTCTTCCCCCTCCCCGTGTCCTCAAGTCCTTCCTCTATGTCTGTGTCTTTATTCCTGTCCTGCCCCTAATGTGCGGGGGCATTGAAACTGCCGAGAAGCCCTTCCTCCCATTTTCTTCCTCACTGGACTTAAGTACAGGGTTAGATGAGGCAGTAGAATCAGGTATCATTACATTTTAGATATGCAAAGTTAAGCAATGGACAGAAACAACCATCTCTGGTTTTCATCATATTCTCGGTGCATTTTTGCAGAATGACTATCACTTTTTTGCTTAAAGATCCTCCATGGCTTTCCATTGTGCTCAGAATTAACTTCTGCCTCCTGGAGTTACTCATAGTACACGGATTATGAACTGTTGTTTCGGTTTTGCCATGACATAATGTACTTACGACAGATGGAAAAAGATCAATCATGTTATTAAACACACTGTTCAGCTCACCTTTTCTTACCTAGAGCTTCTCAATGAAGGAAGAAGTGCACTGAAAACTGTCAGCACAGCAGGGCCGTTTTAGAGGCCTCCACCCACCTCTGCCTCTTTGCTTTTTCTGACCCTCTCCCTTGCTTCATATGCTTAATCCACTGTGGCTTTTTAGCACCTAAAATGAATGAGCCACGTAATTTTTCACCATTAGGGCATCTGTACATACTGCATCTATTGCTGAAATGCTGTCACCTTCCTCTACACGATTTCTTTTCATCCTCATGTCACAATTCTGATCTCACAGAGGTATTCCCAAGCCACTTAATCTATAATCTTTGGTAGGTTATCCCATTTTTTGGTTGCATGGGGTCTTAGTTGCAGCACGCGGGATCTTTGTTTGAGGCATGTGGGATCTTTTCGTTGCGGTGCGTGGACTTCTCTCTAGTTGTCGCGCGCGGGCTCCAGGGCGCGTGGGCTCTGTAGTTTGTGGCTCGCGAGCTCAGTAGTTGCAGCGCACGGGCTTAGTTGCGCCATGGCATGTGGGATCTTAATTCCCCGACCAGGGATCGAACCCATGTCTCCTGCATTGGAAGGCAGATTCTTTACCACTGGACTACAGGGGAAGTCTCCCCTGTTCTTTTTCCTTTATGTCTCTTGTCATAAGTTGTAATTATATACATAAATGATGCACAGGCTTTATGTTTCAAATAGATTTGAGAAAGGCATTTAATGGATCTCTCTAGTGAGCTACTTTGCACATTAGCCTTGATAGATTATGGAAAGTCCTAGTGTAAGAAACTTATAGAATTTTATTTAATCCAGAGCTTCCACAAATCACTTTTTAGCATTAACATTTCAAGAAGCTATACAGAAGACCCTTTAGAAAACACTACTCAAATCCATACAAGCTCTGCATGTTACGGGAAGAGGCAACATGCTCAGGTTAGTGATTGCCCATGCTACAAATTTCGTTAGCAACAGTTCAGGGCTCTTTTTGATGGACACAGTATATTAACAGTGGATTTATTTCCACAGAATGATTGATCTACTCTTATCATTATTTTTTATTACCTCTGTCTCACTATATTCTGGCTGTTTTTACCAATCTTTATTCCAGTAGTTCTCCCGGACTAAATTTTGGCAGCATATACAAAATACTTATTTGGGTACATGCTACTTTTCTCTATATACCTACCTACAAAAAAACTTATTCATTACTGCATTACATTTTTGGCAGGTCCCTATTATAGCAAGGATCAAACAGAATTACAAAGATTAAGTTCCCGGCTTCCCTGGTGGCGCAGTGGTTGAGAATCCGCCTGCCAATGCAGGGGACACGGGTTCGAGACCTGGTTTGGGAGGATCCCACATGCCGCGGAGCAGCTGGGCCCGTGAGCCACAACTACTGAGCCTGCGCGTCTGGAGCCTGTGCTCCGCAACAAGAGAGGCCGCGATAGTGAGAGGCCCGCGCACAGCGATGAAGAGTGGCCCCCGCTTGCCGCAACTAGAGAAAGCCCTGGCACAGAAACGAAGACCCAACGCCGCCATAAATAAATAAATAAGTAAATAAAATTTATTAAAAAAAAAAAAGATTAAGTTCCATATCTCCCTTCCCTTTCTAATTTGAACTTTTAAAGGGAAGGGCACTTAAATTATTCATTCTTATATCTCTCAAATTTTATTCAGGGCCCCACAAAAAATAAATACTAGAGGATGTAAGTATGAAGACAATTTCTATGGAGGTATTCAAGGTCTAAATGGGAGACTGACATAAATACAAGCAATTATAATGTGTCAGGCTGTGATGTGTTCTATGTCAGAGCAAGGTTCATTGTGATGGGGGTTCTGGGATAGGATCGCTTTCCAAAAGTGGTCCTTTGTAAGTTAGACAAATAGTGTTTCAGCAGGTGGAGGAGGAGAAGAAAGGAAGAGATAACACCATAGCACAGTCATGCTGTTTTTCCCATTTGGAATGCTCTACCCTGACTAATTGCTGCCAACCTTTAGGATTAACTCTAAATTCCATAGGGAAGGCTTTCTGGGACCCTCACAAACCAGACCCAAATGAGATCTCCAATCCCATCTTTTACTTTTGTTTCATAAAATCCCAATTTAAAATTAGGCATGAAATAATATAGTAATTATTTTTATTGATATTTCCTACTAAAATGTAATCATCACCAGAGGAAGACACTATATTTTCATTAGTGTACTTGAAGCACCTAGCAAAGGGTCTTGTATATAGTAGGTTCTCAATAATTACTTGTAGAACATGTGAAAAAGCAGAGAAGGAGGTGAATTGCTTATTGTGAGTAGGAGGAGGCTTCAAAATTTATGCTAAAGCTTTGGGATGTTATTCTGTCGCTAACAGGAACTTACTGAAGGTGCTTGAAGAAAAGAGTAAATTGACCAAGAAAAGTATCATTGTCAAGACTTTATACCAAGCATTCTGATTCCCTAATAAACCATTCCACAGTAAAATCCCTGAACCTGACAGAATATGCTTTATATAGAGATAGACTGTATGTGTATATATCAGTTTATACATTGTCATAGTGAGAGTCATGTGTAAAGAGATTTTCTGTTAACAATATAGCTGTAAAATATAGTTCTTAACAATATAGTCACTAACAAGTTCCTTTCTTAATCTGAGATGTTTTAAAGATAATCTTTATTTCTAAGATGGCCGACCCTAGAGAAGGCTAGAAATCTAGATCTCATTAATTCTCATATCCTCTAGACTAACTTGCATTATTAGGTTAGTGGTTGATCATTTGCAAGTGTTTAAAAACAGTCTTAGAAGGCAATAAATAATAAAAACTATTTAATGCCCTAGAGCTGTGCTGTCTGTTTATGGCAACCACTAGCAAGATGTGCCCATTTAAATTAAAATTAATTAAAAGTAAACGAAATGAAACGATTCCTCATTCACGCCACATTTCAAGTACTCCTTTGATCACTGCAGAAAATTCTACTGAACAGTGTTAGAGCCTAAGAGGGCAATAACTAAAGCAAAAATACAAAACTTTATCATGCTATCTTCTGTTTTTCAGTCTATATGTCTTTCAAAATTCTTTTTCCTGTGAAATCTTGCTTGACTGTGAGAATGAGTGGTTGAGGTTGGGTGTACACAGATCCTTATCATTGCCAGGATGAGGGAAGGGGGAGAGAGCACCTCATAAGACTCACCAACATCACATTGGTAGCAGCACCAGGGCTTAAATTGAATTTTGACTCAACCACAATCACCTTTCCTGGGTGAGAGGTCAAAAAACAAACAAACAAACAAAAAACCTCTTGGGAATGGATTCTGAGAAAAACCCATTCTAAAAGCAAGCTAAAAATAATAAGGAAAATGTGAGATGAATTTTCACCCTTACTGAAGTCATCCCTTCTGTGATTCTATGTGACAATTTCTCAGCCATGTACTGTAAAGCCACATGACAGGATAAGATGGTAAGAGAAATATATGCATTTTAATCAGTTGAAGGAAATGTAGCTAGGAGAATGATCCTCAGCAATAATGTGGAGTAAAGAGCTCAAAATCCCCTAGTCATCCCACGCAGGGCTCTTGATCCGATTGGTTGCAAGGATTGGCTATTTTATAGTGAGAGCAGCTTCCTAGCAACGTCCTTAGAGCCTAGCATCTCCCAATCACTCAGGCATCCAAGCAGCACTGCCGTTTCAGAGTTCTCTATCCTACTTTTGTTTATATACAAGCAAATGAGGGGAAATAAAGTGAGAAGGATATATTAACAGCTCTACTTATGAGAGTGTTCTTTGTAATGTAGATTAACAGGAGAAATATGTTTAACAAATAAAACAGATTGTAAAACCTTCAGCTTAAAATCCAAAGCTGTAAATCACATAAAATCCAGGGCCTGGAGTACAATGTGCTACTCATAAACTTTCAATTTGTGTAAGTGGATTTTGTTGCTGGTTACACATAAAGACACAAAGCTGCAGTACCATTTCCATAGGAGGCTACTTGGACAACATCTGTCTTCACTTTATGTGTGGCCTCTGAGAGTTTTGCTTGAGGTCTTCAGGATGTACATCTGGGGATGCTAAGGACAGCGTATGAGTCATGAGACTAAAAGGAAAACCCACTTGCTGCTTATTCAGTTTAATAAAGCAGAATAAAGTTGAATAAAATGAGGTAAAATTGCTAGGCACTTTACAAGTGAGTATAAATGTTTGTTGAATTAATAAACATATTTCCGGAGGATGTCTTCTCACTTCTGACTTACCTCTTGCATGTTCCTTATTTTATTATTCATCACAATAGAAAAAATGCTTAATGTAATAATAAAATCCATTGGATTATAAGCTGTTATTCATCTTTCCCTCCCTCCTTCCCTATCTCCCTATCTTCTCCTGTCTTCCTTTCTGGAATCCTGATCACTGCAAATGCTATACTTGTGCTATTGACATGATCAAGAACTAGTTGACTATTTTAACTCAGAAAATTTGTACTTTAACATATATTAGGAAAGAATACTTTTCTGGAGGAAAAATTGGAAGATGAAGTTTTCCAATTGTCAGTAAACTCCCTAGTTTCATAATCTATTTGCAGATGTTTTGATTACAAGGGGATGATTATTTTTGCTATATATATTAACAGAGTACTCATCTTTCCCCTTATTAGCCTTCCTTATATTTATACATGATTACACACCCCATAAGTAGGGTGACCATATGACATCTTGCAAAACAGAAAATATTTAAAAGTGAAAGGGCAGTATTAGTAATTATAAACATGGATAAAAGAAGTATATACAGGAATAGTATCAGGCACGCTGTGATGTATGTTTGCCCTGCTCCTTGTTAGGTAAGGTCATTGTCGTCCAAAGAATAGCACCTTGTGTACATACTTGCTGACAAACGTAGAATATAATTGCTTGGTAATAAATATTATAGAGTACAATTGTCACTTTCTGCCTGCATTTTTCAAAGTCTCTGTTTACCTCTTGTAAAATGCTTGATGTTGTTATTTGTTTATAAAGATCTGAGGGATAAGCTAGTTAGAAAGCAATTTTTCTTTCATAACTCTCAAGAACCTATGGCAATGGTTTCTAGTTTGAGATTGTGAGGCTCTTTTCCTCAGTGGCTGTGGCAGATTCCGAATTCATATCACTTTTTGGTTCGACATCACAGGATAGTCAACATTCTCTCTGCTCACCAGTACTTGGGCTGTATTATTACATAGCTATTTTTATGACTAATGTTTTAGATTCTCACTGACTAGCAGAAGATAGAAATACAGCTTAAATGTTACTATTCGGTGATTTTTTTTTTTTCCTGATTCCATCCATAGTATCCCTGAACTAGTTAGTAATTACAGTATGGGTTTAATAACTGCATACTTTCAAATAATACATTGAGACTAGAAAGTGAACAGAGTTATTAGGAAGGTAACGTAATCTGACAGGGCGTAAATTAAGAACGATTATAGAGGTATCTTTGTTATGATACAGACATACAACTGAAATAAGATAAAGAACTGAAGGCACAGGAACACCAGCATTGAGAGAAAACTAGGGAACGAGACCAGAGATATGAATAGATATAAATACAGATCTAGATTCAGAAGCCTGATATAGAACCAGCTCTGTTTACCTGTCTTTTTCCAGGACAATTATACAGAGAAATTAAAGAGAATTTCTAAATAAACAAATATAAACCATAGACCAAGTTTAACTTTCAGCTCCTCTGCCTACCATCCCCCTCTTCTCCCCGTCCCCTCATTTATATCAGTGAGGATACTTCCACCTGAAAGAAATAGAAAACACAAACCAAACTTACTGAAATATTAAGGGGCATCTTTTGGTTTATATACCTAAAAGTTCCAAAGGAAGTATGACGAGCAGCCATGGTTTGAACAGGGCTATAGTGTCAACTCGTGTTTCTCTTGAGATGTGCACTTCTGTGCACTATCTTCAACCACAGGAGGCATACTTCATGGTGGCAACGTGGCTATTGTGTAGGGGGAGGTAAACGTTCTTAGTACAGTATTCGGGCCAAAGTCTCCAGTTCTTTGCTGATTACTTGGGGTTGGGTAATCAGAACAAATATTTTCAGTAAGAAAATTACTCTCTTCCCAGAGTCAAGGGTGAATTCAGTCTTACCTCCAACTACATGGCCGCCACACCATTAGGTAAATGTGGTGTAATTGACAAGTGAGTGTAACTGACACTTCCCCAAAGGAAACCTGGCTCCTAATAAGGAGGGCCAAAGGGAGGAATAGATCGGCATGCAATAAATACATACTTATTTCTAGAAGCTCCTCTTCTTTCATACCTTGTCATCCTTCTTTTACCCAGGGGCTTTTATGTTCTTGTGTTCTCTTTGCATTAAGAGAACTTGTTATCATAAAAATTTTACTTCAATGGTGTATAAATATCTATTTTTCAAGAGAGAATTTTTATGGTAGAACAACCCCCCATTACATTTATTTTCTTTATGTCGTAGAGGTTATAGATCCTTCTCTATCCAGCCTCCAACATTCAATCTGGCCTATTTTAACCTAGTCCTGTTTTCTCTCCTGCCAATCAATTTTTTTTCCAGTTATTCCCCAAGTGGATTGAATCCCCCTCTTTTCCAGACTATTTTAAAGAGTAGTGCAATGTAGTTATTTTTATTAAAAAAAAAAATTAGTTGCAAGCAACAAATCCAAACGTTATTTCCTAAAATAACATTAATATGTTTAAACTTAATAGTCACATTTTGTTCCTTCCAGATTAAAATATGATGGAGGTAAAAATAAAATAGAATATTTTAAGTAATTACAATAAAAATACCACTAAAAATGCTCCAGTGTTTTTTACTTAGAGTGATTTTAATAGTTGTGTATAAAATATAGGGGAGAGATAAAAGACACAAACATGGTGCATCCATAAAAAGAAATCTTGTGCAGTTATAAAAATTGAAGGATCTCTTTATATACTGATGTGGAAAGATGTCCACCTGTGTTGTAAAGAAAATTTAAAAATTCACAGAATAGTATCTTATGTGTTTTTATTTTTTGCATAAAAATGAGGAAAATAACAATTTATTTGCTTGAATATATATATAACAGCCTCAGGAAGGATACATATGAAACCAGGAACAGGGGTTCCCCATGTTGAGTGTCAGGCAAACTAGGCAATTAGGGGCATTTTATGGAATGCAGTTTTTAATTTTAATGTCAATTTACAAAGAATCATACAGGTCTATAGGTAGTGACAATGTAAAGATGTACTAAATTTAGAAAAGAAATCAGACTCAAAATAGTAACCTGATTTTGCCAACTATAGCATATTTAATATAATGTGGTCTTATTTTTTTTAGATGCTTCAGAATCTTGAGTTGCTTTCTAGTTCTGAAGATCAATTCTTATCTTAAAAAGCTCTAGAACAAGATGTTGGCAGAAATTATTTTTTTTTCACAGTCACCCCATTGAATATTTCTTTCTATTCAGGTTTCCTTTATTTTTCTCTTTGCTTAACTGAATGGAAATTCCATGAGTTAGGGGAGTTTCTCCATTTTGTTCATTGCCATATCCTAGCACATAAAACATTGCTTGGTACATAGTAATCAAACCATAAATATTCCTTAAACGAGTAAGATTATTTTTAATGTAACTGATTCTATGAAGGTAATCAGTCACTCATAATTTCAGAAAATTTTCTTTCGTGCCATTTTTAAAAGCTTCCTTATTAGTTCTTTTTATATTTAATAACTATTTTGCTTAATTTATTACATTTATGAATAATTATTGTAGCTTTTATTGAAGAAACAGTTAAGAAAGCAAATCCACAAAGACACAAACTAGAAGTTGGGCAGTCTTCATAGACTTTCACAGGATGATTTACTGAGTAATCTACAGATTGTTCTCCCAAAATAAGCCCTTATTATCAAGACAGTAATTGAATTGTTGCAGATTATAGAACATCGTTTAAGATTGTCCCTGATGCAAAGGGAATTATAAAAATCATAACTTCTTTGAAAAATGAGCTTACTCAATATTTTGATCACTCTAAATATTAAAAATACAGAAAATAGCTGCTCTGACAACATGCTTTAGATTTTTTGAAAATGCATCGAGCTAATGCACCTAATTTCCTCTTGTAAACAAGTCTATCTTGTAATAATATTCTTCTATTAGTGGTTATCTATTTATCTTTTCAGGATCTTACGATGATATTCCAAGTCTTGTTTTATAGACTCCCTGAAGGGCCATAATCAGTCATGAACATCTTCAGTAATCACCATGCAGAAGAAAATTTTCTTGATTTTTGGCTGGAAAACTTACAAACCATGCATTTCTGCAATTGGCAGTTTGTAGTGTCTGCTTAATCTCAAGCCACATGGATTGGTGCTGACTAAATAGACACGAATCATGATACCATGCTACATTTTATAGAAAATGTGATATTTATTTATGGCAAATGTCCTTGACAACCCATTTTAAATTTAGCAACATTTTTTGTTGGTATGTCTCAAGACCTCTTACATCTATAAATGATGCTGGAGGAAACTCATCTGATCTCACCTAAATTGTTAATGTATTAATTTCAGTAATGACTTGGAAAAAAATCTAAGCTACTGCTTTGAGACTTGTCTCCGAGAGCCTGAATATATCACAAGCTCTGTAGTATCTTGCATGTTACAGTAAGCTTCAAAGTTGGAATATGAAGCCCTATTTAATTATTTTGAACCATGGGCTTTCAAAAAGGCAATAGGAAAATGGACAGAGGACATGAATGTAGAATTAACAAAAAAATAGATTCTAACCATATGAAAAGTTATTCACCATCACTCATAAATAAAGAAAAGCAAATAGAGTTACCTATGAGCTATTTTTGAGCACTGAATTGGCAAAAGATGAAATATTTAGTGATACAAAATAATGCCAAGGATGCTGGGGGGAGAAATATTTATCCATTTTACAGAAAGAATCTGTAGGACAAAAGCTTTTATTGCAGCTTTTATTGTAATAATAAGGGACTTTTAATAATTAAAACAATCAGTAGGACACTAAATGTATAATACATTCATCCACTGGAATACTTTGCAGCTATTAAAAAGAAAAAGATTTACATGTGCTGATATGAAAACATCCCCAACATTTATCATAAAATGAAAATGCAAAATAAAGAATTGTAAGTACAGTACTCTCCCATTTGTGTTCAAAGAAAAAAAATATATATATACACACTCTTAAATAGCTATCAAATCCTTCTGAAAGAATATATAAGAATATTAACACAGTGGTTTTCTCTAGGGAAATGCACTGAAGCACTGTGATACAAAGGAGAATTTTTTCATTTTATTTTTTTCATGCTGTTAAAAGTTTAAGCCAGGTGTGTATATTGTCTTATATTCTTAATATGGCATTTTTATTGTTTAAAAGTATAAAACCAATGTTTTGTGAAGTTATGTATTTCATAGCGCACGTAAGCCTACTGCTTGTTTTTGATTCATCTTGCTGTCTCATGGAAAATGAGTTGATACTAAGAAAAAAGTTGTAAGCTTGTTGACAGGGTGTTCTTTGAGTGATGGGGTGGAGGTGTTAGTGTTACAGCTTCTCTCTGCTTCAGAGGCAGTCAGAAGGCAGGATGCCTTGCGTAAACATGCAGGGCAGGCTCTCTACTGAACCATTTGGGGCAGGGTGCACAGTCTAATTTAGGGAGACAATTAGCCAATATATTGGGCTGTATACCCAATACCACATTTTCTGATGGGATTCATTGTTAAAAATGAAAGTGATCATTTGAGCTCCAGCAGATTGACCCTTATGGTTAATTTTTTTTTTTTAACTTGAAAGGGAAAAATGTTACTATTTGTTGCCCCTCCACAAAAATTCCAATTTGTGGCCTCTCCCGTTGCGGAGCACAGGCTCCGGACGCGCAGGCTCATTGGCCATGCCTCACGGGCCCAGCCGCTCCGCGGCATGTGGGATCCTCCCAGACCGGGGCGCGAACCCGGTTCCCCTGCATCGGCAGGCGGACGCGCAACCACTGCGCCACCAGGGAAGCCCCTCCAATTTTTTTTTAACATTATATATTCACAGTTTGGCTGGTGGTCAATTTTAAGTTGACCCCTTTGCCCTCTATCACTAGCCCAGATAACCTCAAAGGCATTTTTGCTTTTTGGCAGCAAAAGCTGCTAACCTAAACTGCTGTTTTTCTGATTTTGAGGATCAACTACATTTGAGGAGTCCTGTTTCCTTTTTGGTATTATGTTATTCTTAGTATCATATTACATTATATATAATTACATATAGACATTATATAAAATAGATATTACATTTTATGGTATTTAATCTTGTAGATCAAAAATCTGAAGGCTAGGAGTATACGACAGTATTAGTCATGGGAAAAGTGCCTCTGATGTCGCTGCTACTGGGCCACTTTTAGAGAGGCAAAGCTGTTTTTATCTCCACTCTAATCTTTATTACCTCCTTCTTCCTGTTTTATTTGACTTTGGTTTGCTCATTTTTTTCTACTTCCTTAAGGCAGAAGTTTAGGTTATTGATTTGAGATCTCTCTTCTTTTTTAATATAGATATTTACTGCTATAAATGTCCTTTCCTTACACTGCACCTCGTAAGTTTTGGCATGCTGTGTTTTTATATTTATTAATCTCAAAGTATTTTCTAATTCATTGTGATTTCTGCTTTGGTCCACTGGTTGACTGATTTATTTGATTTTCATGTGTCAGAATTTTCCAGATTTCCTTCTGTTACTTATTTTTAATTTCATTTCATGTGGTCAGAGAAGATGTTTTGAGTGACTTAAATTTTTTAAAAACTGTATTGAGACATTTTTTGTGACCTAACATTTGGTCTATCCTAGAAATTATTTCCTGCGCACTTAAGAAAAATGTTTATTCTGCTGTGAATGTGTATGTCTTTTGATCTAGTTGGTTTATAGCATTGTTCAAGTCATATTTCTGTGATCATCTTCTGTCTAGTTGTTCTATGCATTATCAAAAGTGGAGTATTGAAGTCCCCAGTTATCACTGTTAAATTCTTCCTTTTTTTCTGTCAGTTTTTGTTCCATGTATTTTGGTGTTCTGTTGTTAGGTGACTATATGCTTATAATTGTTAAATCTTCTTGATTAGGTCACTTTTTTATTATAATTGTCCCTCCTTGTCCCTTGTAATACTTCTGTTCCAATTTTACTGAGAGATAATTGACATATAACTACAATTTTTGTCTGAAAGTCTATTTTGTCTGATGTTAGCATAGTCACTTGAGCTCTTTTTTTCGTTCCTGTTTGTGTGGTATAATTTATTTCCATTCTTTCACTTTCAGCTTATTTGTCTATCTAAAATGAGTCTCTTTTAGACAGCATATAAGTAGATCTTTCAAAAAATTGATTCTGCCAATATTGATTTTAATTGGAGAGGTAAATCTATTTATATTTAATGTAATTACTGATAAGGGCTTCCACCACTTTGCTATTCAATCTCTGTATGTCTTGTATCTTTTTTTCCTCAATACTTGCACTACTGCTTCCTTTTGGGTTAAATAGATGTTTTCTAATATATCCTTTTAATTCCCTGGTTATTTCTTTTGCTATATATATTTGACTTATTTTCTTAGTGATTATCTTGGGGATTACGATTAACATCTGAATTTGTAAAAAGTTATTTCGAATAAATGCCAACTTAGTTTCAGTAGCATATGAAAACTTTGTTCTTATTTAACTCTGACCCCCCCTTATGTTGTTATTGCTATAAATTACATCTTTATATATTGTGTGCCCATTCACAAGGATTTATACTTATTGTCTTTACAGTTTTCTTTTAAACTATATGGAGTCTACTTTTCTAAAAACAGAAGTTACAGTAATAAATACAATTATACTGACTTTTATATTTATCTATATAGTCGCCTATATCTGTGATCTCTATTTCTTCGTGTGGATTCAGATTCCTTCATTTCAGTCTAAAGGACAGTATTTATCATTTCTTGCAGCACAGGTATGCTGGTAATGAGCTCTGTTTTTGTTTATCTGAGAATATCTTAATTTCTCCTTCATTTTTGAAGGATGGTTTTGCAGGATATAGAATTCTTGGTTAACAGTTTTTCTTTTTTCTTTTTCTTTTAGCACTTGAACTATGTCATCCCACTTTCTTCTGATCTCTGATGAGATAGTTTGTACAAATCTCAATAAGATTAACATCTGCTGAGTTGTTTGTCTTTTGCTGCTTTCAAGATTTCTTGTCTTTGGTTTTCAACAGTGTGATTATAACATTCCTCAGTGCGGATGTCTTTGATTTTATCCTACTTGCAGTTTGTTGAGCTTCTGGAATGTGTATATTAATATTTTGAATCTAATTTTGGAAGTTTTCAGCCATTATTTCTTCAAATAGTCTTTCTGTCACTTTGCTCTTCTCTCCTTCTGGGGATACCCTTATGTGTCTGTTGGTATACATGATGATCTCCCAAGAGCTTTTAGGCTCTGTCCATATTTCTTCCTTCTTTTTTCTTTCTACTCCTCAGACTGGATAACTTCAACTGTCCTATCTTCAAGTCATTGATTCTTTCTTCTACCTGCTCAAATCTGCTGGTAAGACTTTTTAATGAATTTTTCATATCAATTATTGTACTTTTCAGTTCTGGAATTTTTATTTGGGTAGTTTTAAAATAATTTCTATCTTGATTGGTATTCTTGATTTGGTGAGACATTGTTCTCATGTTTTCCTTTCAATCTTTGCATGTGATTTTATTTACCTCTTTTTTGCTATAATTTCTTTAAAATATTGACATAAAAAATCTTTATCTGTTAATGCCAAATTCTGGATCCTTTTTAAAAGTTGTTTATTGTTTTATTTTTTTCTTTTCCTCCTGATTATTGATCACAATTTCTGCTTCATATTTTATCTCATAATGATTCATTATTTTCTGGACATTGTGTTTCAAAGACCCATAGAAATGGAAGTAAATATTATTTTCACCCCAGAGGTGAAATATTCCAGGCAGGTAGTATGACTGGCTAAACATTTTGACTCAATCCAATCAGTAGTTAAGCTGAATTGGAGCAGTGTTACTGCTGTAGTTAGTTTTGTTTTACCTCCTGTTTCAAAAGTTGTTAAAGGCTATGTGTCCTATGTATACGAGAGGCCCTTTGCTCCAGTAGAAAATTGAAGAATTGGAGAAAACTGAGGTTATGTGTCTTCTTTCTAGCCAAGACCCCAAATTCTGTTGTACCCACACTGCTGCAAACTCCGGAAGAGTCCCATACAGGAGAATTAGAAGCAGAATGAAGAGATCTAGCTCTTCAGCTAGGACTCTTACTCAGGCTCATCATTTAGAATGACCATGTGGCTGTGAAAAGTTCCTCTGGATTCACTTTAATCAAGCAGAGTTCCTGTGCCTGTAGCAGGTCCAGTCCTCTGCTCACCTAGACCCAGTGACAAATAGTGGCCACAGATCTCTGCTGGCCCAAACAGGACTTATCTGTCAGTAAGATTTAGTTCCTTTGGGTTTCTTTGTGCTTTTTGTTCTTAGGTGTGTTTAATAGATACATGATTTTTTTGTTTACATGCATATTTTTGGTTGTTCTGGCTGAAGGATGTTCTGTTTAGACTATGTCATTTCATTTGGAAACAGAACTTTCCAAAGATTGCCTTTAGAGTACTGAGTGTATTACTGCATTAATTCTGTTGTTGGAAATAAATTGAAAAATACTGAAAATCTCAGTATATCTTCTTCATTTTATCAAATTCTATTGAAGTACAAAGACATTAAAATACATAGTATCAATCTCTAGTGGCATTTTAATTCCTTATTTTTCTTTTTGAAAGAGAAAATTACTAGGACAGTATCGAAGATAAAACATTATGAGCATAACATTAATATTTGCTAGCCCTTAAATCACTAAAGTTTATTTTTACTATTTAATATAAAACTTACATTTTACACTACTTTTGTTTTAGTTTAGGAAGTCACTGAATTTGAGAATTATCTAACTCCAACATTCTGAAATCTACACATTTCCTTTATTTTAGAGGCCATTTTCTTTTTCTGCTTTTACTTTGTAAATTTACTACTTAACCAGCTTAGCAAAGACATTTCTTTTTTCCCTCTTTTGTTCTTTTTAAATTGCTTCTTCATGAATCATTCCTATCATTCTCTACATAAAACCAGCAGAAAATTTGTTTTGAACAGAATGGCTCAAACTTACCAACAAAATGTGTATTTAGTCCTTACTAAATCTCAGGAAAATTTTACCAACTTCAATGCAAACTATTTCCTGCTCAGTTAGCTTTCTTGTTGAATAATGATCTTAATTCTGATAAGGATTCAGTCGAATCCTTTTCAGCGAATGTAATTCAAACCTGGAATAGAAGAAAAAAATCTTAGAGTTTTATGGCTCTTGAATTTTCTCTTTGACTAAATTAATGATTCCTCCATTTGTGTTACCCAGTAGACTCCTCTTTACTTTCTATAAGTTCACATTTGGAGATAGTGGTCCCCTTCCTCTATCTGTGAACCTCAGTCAGGCCCATCACAAGATATTCAAAAGGCCCTAATAATTGGTGAACTGCACAGGGAATGTTTAGGGATCTTAAACAGGCTCCTTAAACAGCTTTCTTAACCTCTTTATTTAGATATGTATATCTTCTTTTAATCTTCACAATAACCCTATGATGTATATGTACTATTGTATCCCTATATTATAGATAAAGAAACTGAGAGTTGAAGAATTAAGAAAATTGCCCAAAGTAGTACATATAGCAAATATGTGGTGGAATCCAAATTCACCAGCAGTCTGACTCCAAGGCTTGTTCTGTTGATCACTACATAGTGCTTCTACTTCACACTAGGCTATGTGCTATCTAAAATCCACTAAGCATATCAAAGATTATTGGGAACAGATGCTTTGTCAATACGTAAACCAAAAAGTTCTTTCCCTTGGTATTGCATTTATATAATAAGGACCACTTAAATCTGATTTTATGGCAGTAGTAGAAAGTCTCTCTTCAGTTACTTTGCTCATTCCACTCAGGAGCATATAAAATGGCTGCCAAATTTTAAATGGCATCTTTCTTTTTTGGTCAAAAAATTACTTTTCCAGGCACCTTGTTATATGTCTCTGATTCTGGATTCTATCATCTACATGTTCACAACAGAAAAGGATTGTTGAATAGATGAAACTGAAGCCAGAAGCGATAATTTTATAGAGGCCACTAATTGTTGACAGTAAATATCAAATTACTATAAATTAGTGAATGTTTCCTGTCTTTTTAACTTAACAGATCATGGTATTTTCTTTATTATTTTAAAAATTAAATTTAGTCTAGCTTCATGTCCTCATCTCTATGAGCATGAGAGATATTTAGTCACAGTGGTTTGGGAGTTTGTGTTTGTCTGTTCGTTCAAGTGGGAATGGTCTTCTATCTCCTTAGGGATGTAATGTTACGGGGAGATTTCTGGCTGACTTGAGCACAGAGAAATTTGTTGGAAAGGGTCAAGGGCAGCAGATTCAAGATGGCCGGGAATTCAGGGAGTCCTGGAAAGAAAGAGGCAGGAAGCATAGCAGCCAGGACATCTTTTATCGCTGCTGCTGCCACCAGAGTCACTATGATGAATAGTCTCCAAACATTCTTTCCATCCCCCTGTCACCAGCTCAAGATTTACAGTCTCAGGGGAGAGGATGTGGGTTGTCAGACCTTAGTCTCAGGCCTCCCTCCTGTTTAAACCAAGGTACGAGAAGAGGGGAAATCTGACTTCTATAGTGAGGACCAAGTACATGGAATCTTCCTCATATCAAGAGTACACAAACCAAAGAAGTTTTCTCAAAGATATATGAGGTTACTGGACAAACAAATGACTGCATACTCTGCCTGGAAAAGAGAAAACTTTTTATACTTCAGTACATCACGGTTGTTCCTGATATTCTAATTGCTTGTGGTCATCTATTTCCATGAAGGCAGGCATTTCAGCTAAATTCTTCCCAAGCTACAGTGCCTAAAACATGGCATGAGTAGAATGCTTTTGGCTTAGTGTTCAGCCTTCTGAGATCCTGCCACCACCCAGAGACCTTGCAAGGGAATTGGGTCAAGCTAATCTCTGCTATTTCCCAAGTGTGGAAAACTTACTTCCTCTCTCTCACCGTGACCGCTCTTGCTCCGAAGAAGGCAGTCCAATATTATCCCTACCCTTTCAGATTAACTAATGTTGCAGTTGTTAAACTTTTTTCCCTTGACTCTCCTAAAAAGTTATTGAGGATTTCAAAAAAACTCTGTTTATGTGGGTTCTATCCTATTGATATATACCCTATTAGAAACTAAAACTGAGAAAATTTTAGAGCATAAGAACATGCAAGCACACATTCTAGTAGCTGTTAACATAATGATATCACCTGCCATGTAATTAATAATAAGAAATTGTTATAACCTTGTGGACCCCTACAAGAGTCTCAGGGACCCCCAAACACATATTGGGCACCTGTTAGCTAGTCTAAACTTCTAGTGACTTGAAGCTTTTTTGCGAGATGGAAGTTTTTTATGCACACAGTGAGTTTAAGCTCTTATAAAAAGGTTGTCTTCACAAGCTTCTATTTTCAACTCCACAGAAAGTCTGGCTACCTTCTTGGAATGGAGGAAGAAAAAAATCAAATGAAACAAAAATAATTAACATTTCTTCAAAATGTTTAAAACAGTGAACATAGAATACAGTTTAATGTCGCAATATTGTGCATTAAACTTCCTCTCCTGGTAACGTCTCTGGCAGTGGAAGAAAAAAAACGTATCTGTTTTCAATTCATAGACTGATACCAGATGAGTAGCATTTTGCCTTTTTAGATACACTTAGAAAGTGCCTAAAACATAAACAACCATAGTGTCAATTATTGCTATATTGATATTTTCCTTCATTACAAAGTTTGAAATCGTTCCATGTAATTACTAATGAATTGTGAACCAAAATGTAATGAAGAACATATTTTAGATTTAGCAATGTTTAAAATATAGGAACTACCGTTGCCAGTAAATCTTTAGGGAAATAAGTGTGTCACTTTGATTCTTATTGTAAGAATTGACATACACAGGTCTTTGTTCTGTATGATACTGTTGGTTACTTTGATATTTAACTTGGGAAGTGTATGGTCACAAGGATGGTGATTATTATTATTACAGGCAAAGAGGAAACTTGTGTCAAAGGCTACAAGGTGGCTCGCACATATTTGGGAAAGAATACTCAGATATAGATAAAAATCACTTGTAGATTTTAAATTAAGCAAAATTCACCTAGTAAATTGTCACACAATTTGGATTCTGGTATTAGTAAGAAAAGACAGATAATAGAGAAAATATCCTTCTAAGACTTTTGTCAAAGGGTCAATTTGAATCAGATAATAGAAAATAATTACTCCTTTAAGGACTTTTTTTCTGGTCATTTTCTTTCCTTCATAAGAAGGCTGCAGATGAATTTTGCCGTAGTATATGCTCCTTAAACACACCAGGGAATTACAACTTCTTGAGGTATTCATAGTCTGCTTTCCTCCAGGACCTTTTTTGAAAAGCTGCTAATAAGTATAGTTTCATGTCTATAATCTCATTGTTTCGATTTATTAAAGGCTTTCTAAATTATTTTGAGAAACCATTTGTAAGCTTTAAAAAAGGCTGTGGGTTTGGACTTTTATGTTTGAAGATAAACAATGGATGATTCATTAAGCAAGAAGTAGAGGTCAAGATAACTGCTAGATTCTCCTGGGGGCTATGGGTGTGTGTGTATGTATAATGTTAGCAAAACAGAAGTAGACTATTTGACAGAGTTCTTTAGTCTCTGTTTTTCTCCTGTGACATTAATAGGCATAGTATTTGGTGAAAAATCCTAAAACTGAGCTGATTTTTAAAAAATCTGCTTATAAAAAGATTGAAAGATAATGCATTTGCTAATGCATATCTCACTACTTAAGAAAAAATTTTAAATCTCATGCTGCATGTAATCAATGGTGCCTTGGTTGTTTCTATATGTTCTAAAGTATTGTGCAATGCTTTTCATTAGTAAAAACAGAAAGACATGGGTTTACAAAATTTCTGTGTCAACACTTTAAATGTTTTAAGTTTTCAATTTATCCATTACCCATGTCTTTCTCACTATCAGGATGGATAGGTAAAGATACAGATATAGATATACATAGATATGTAGATGTAAATGACCCCTCTAACTCTATTTTTACACTATTTACATAACCTTTTGAGGTTCAGTTCTTTTTCTCCAGCTATCAGGTTTATATTCTCTAGATAGCTTCTGTAGATACTTTCCCAGTATGGTGTTGATTTTGTTTTAATTAACAAAGGATTCTTAGTGCTTTGTTCTACACTAAGCAGTATTCTCAGTGGAAAAAGGAGATGAGGGAAGAAATATGGCGATTAAAGTAAGTCATTATATTTATCTTTCCCCAGAAGAATTTTTATTCCTTCTTGGAAGGCAAACATGCACAAATAACAGACAGAAATGAACTAAAATGAAATTTTCTTCAAGGGATTGGTAGGGGCAGGCTTTTGGTAGTTGCCTCATTAGAACCCACCAGCCTAGAGAAAAAGTGTCATTTTTCCCCTTGATGTTCATGGCGGATGACATGCTCCCCTGGACAAACCCAGATTACTATTTTCTCATAGATATAATAGAATACAAGATATGTGTGATTCACAGAGGAATAGATTGGAGTTCTCAAACCTGGGTCTTGGACGCTTTTACACTCGAAAAACTTATTAAGGACTTGAAGGGATTTTTGCTTATGTAAGTTACATCTTTTGATATTTACCATATTAGAAATTACAACCTGGAATTTAAAAGCATATTTATTAATTTACTTAAAAATCACAGTAATAAACTCATTACATGTTAAGTGAAATGACATATATTGGTGGAAAAAAAAATGTTTTCCCCAGAAGCATGCTCTTATTTACGTCTGTGCAAATCTTTTTTTTTTTTTTTTTTTGTGGTACGCGGGCATCTCACTGTCGCGGCCTTTCCTGTTGCGGAGCACAGGCTCCGGACGCGCAGGCTCAGCGGCCGTGGCTCACCGGCCCAGCCGCTCCGCGGCATGTGGGATCCTCCCGGACCGGGGCACGAACCCGTGTCCCCTGCATCGGCAGGCGGACTCTCAACCACTGCGCCACCAGGGAAGCCCAGGAAACCCCTCTGCAAATCATTTTAAAGCCAACTTAATAGAAGATAGTTGAGTACTGATACCTGCTTCTGCATTCAATGTGTTGTAATATGTTGTATATTTGCAGCATCATAAAAAAAGTTTAGCCTCACACAGATACAAATTTAGAAAAGGAGAACCTTGTGACCCTGAGAAGGCTATGGTCATGTTTTTAGAACCACTATTCCAACTCTACCTCTTTTTCCCACTCAGAGAAGCATGTAGAAGTATAAGGAAATGAAGGCAGCAGTTTTAAAACCAGAATTTTACTTTCTTAAAATTTATGCTTTGCAATATTCCATGACACCTAACCTCTGACACACCTCACATCATCCCTCACTGGTTTGTCACAATATTTACACTGACCTCATCCATTAAAGGGCCACTCTGTTTAATTCCTTTTTGTGGGTGGAGCTCTGCAGGCCTCATTTGCCTTTTGTGCATTTATTTCTCTAAAGCCCATCTCTCCCTACTCTGCCAGAAAAGGCAAGAGATATTATAGAATTAAGCCTCAATGCTGATATTTATAAATAGTCCTTTCTTACTTTCAGCTTCTCTTATTACTTAAATTATTTATTCCTCATATTCAGATGCTGCTGGGATAAAGTGAAACTCCAAGTTGAGATTAACCCTTTTAGATAATCTGCAATGGAGGGGATTTCAAAAATTTAAGTTCTTTCCACCTTCCATCCCTCCCATGAACTGTGTGCTTTTTTCCTTTCTCCAGTCAGTGAGTACCCAGGGCCCTTTAAGCTGCTCAAGCCCATAGCTACAGCAAAATACATGGGTCTGGCTTTTCTTGAAGCCAGGATTCCAGGTTCTGAATGTCTGGCTTTCCATAACCCCTTATATTAACTATATAGAGTTCTATTTTTACCGCCAAGGAGTGACGTGCTAATAGTTTCTGTAAAACCAACTGCTAAATTTATAAATTTGTTTACAGAAGTTCATTCAATAATGTTACTTGACCATTCCTCTCAGCACCACGTACTTTTTAACATTACTAACAAAAAATATTTGTCTTCATTATTGCTCAACAATCCTTTCAATTGTCTGCTATTCATTTTCTTTAACGTTCTCTTGAGTGTTTTTTCAAAACTCCCTTCAGATTCCTAGCCTTACAGTCACCCTTTGAGGTGAAAGTAAATCCACTAAAATCGAAGCCATTAAACAGGAACAACTAGGCTTTTATCCATCTTGAAATCATTTCACACCTTCAACCTCTATGATCATGGATGTCTTTTATCTCTAGAAACTCTTCCTTTGATACTGCTGTCCGTTTATGCTGCCATCATGTATCTCTCCATTTGTTCATTCAACATGATCTGATGGATCAAGAAAATATTTTAAGCATTTTGAGGGATTCCTAGATGAACATGCTTTCAAAGAGATGTTTATCAGTAGAAGTTAAAGTGACAGGTATATATCATGAATTAAGAATATGGGGTGATTACTGCCATTGGATAGGGGAGGTTAGGAATAGGATAGGAAGAAAGAAGATGTTGTGGAACAGGTAGCCTTTCAAAGGCTCTTGCTGGATTGATAGAACTTGGAAATATTGAGATGGGGGAAAGCGAGTATATTATTTTGCTAGGGCAGTCATAATAAAATAGCACAGACTGTGTAGCTTAAACAATGAATTTATTTTCTCACAGTTCTAGAGACTAAAAGTACAAGATCAAGATGTCAGCTGGTCTGGTTTCTTCTGAGGACTCTGTCTTTGGCTTGCAGATGGCTGCCTTCTTGCTGTGCCGTCACATGACCTTTCCTCATGTGAGCACATTCTTGGTGTCTTTTCCTCTTCCATATAAGGATACCAGTCATACTTGATTAGGGTGCCACCCTATTGGCTTCATTTTGACTAAATTACCTCTTCAAAGACCTTATCTTTTAATATAGTTACATTCTGAAGTACTGGAGTTAGGGCTTCAACATATGGATTGGGGTGGGACAAAATTCATCCCATAACAGGGAGGTTAGGGTATTCCAGGTAGAAGGGGCAAAGTAAAAAGTTACAAGGAAAGAAAATGGAGAAAATCAATGAGGATTGGGTGTGTTCCCCATTTATATATTAAAAACATTTTTGTATCATCTTGTGAGTTGTACATTCCAGTAAATATTTTCCGATATTGATAATAAGTATGAATATGAATGAACTGGAAGGGTTGTCAATATCAAAATTTTAAATTGCTTTTAAATTATTATAATGTATTTTAAAATGATCTTATTCATACTGGCAAAATTGACATTAAAAGTTTAAAATGGGGGCTTCCTTGGTGGCGCGGTGGTTGCGCGTCCGCCTGCCGATGCAGGGGAACCGGGTTCGCGCCCCGGTCGGGGAGGATCCCACGTGCCGCGGAGCGGCTGGGCCCGTGAGCCATGGCCGCTGAGCCTGCGCGTCCGGAGCCTGTGCTCCGCAACGGCAGAGGCCTCAACAGTGAGAGGCCCACATACCACGAAAAAAAAAAAAAAAAAAAAAAGTTTAAAATGGTTAAATATATTTATTGGGCTTTGTTTATATTAGTTCTTTTTATCCCGAGTTTCCATCTTTTCAGTCTCCTTCAGAGGATGTTTATTATGAATGCATGAGTGATAAGCAATTAAGAGGCAAAGATACAATGCATTATAATGTTTAGTTGTAATAATTCAGTTTCCTGTAAACAGTAGAGACTATATATTGATCATAATATTACCCATGTCATCTTTCATTAAAATGTAATAGTAAATATTTTTATAAAGTTTTATAAAAAAATTTATTTAAAATTTTAAGAAATAAATGCAACAAATATTATTTAAATTCATTAGCTATAGCTAAGAATTTTTTGAGATTATATAAATTTTCATATGCATATGTACATGTCATCTGTTTATATGTACACATATGTAAGTATACATATACCTCAAAATCATACAAGAACTTACATATTTGGTTGACTATGTTAAATGAATATGAACTTTAAAATTTTCACTTATTAAATAAATAATGAATAGGTTTGTATTATATTTATTTTAAAAATTTACTGTAAAATATATGTTCTCCTTAAGAGGCCAAAGGATTTGATGTAGCACAAACCACAATCTCTTTCCCATGTTCCTTAAACTTGATTTAAGAAATCTTTTATGAGAAATGAAAAAACAACTCATTTAATTAATATTTTATAGATAATTTTTGCTAATTATGATACAAATATACTTAAGTACCTAGTCAAGCCTCTTTAAAGTCTACTAAACAGCTGTTAGGTTCAAGCATGTCTTAGTCTCATGACTAGCCAGGGACTCTTTGGAAGTATTAATTTGGAAGCAAATTAGATTTATCATCCTATATTTGTAAAGTCAGTATTATAAAAATATTAGTAGAGCTCTCATATTAGTAGAGCTATTGTAAAATATATACAGTTGACCCTTGAACAACACAGGGTTTAGAAGTGCTGACCTTCACACAGTTGAAAATCCACTTATAACTTTACAGTCAGCCTTTCATATCTGTGCTTCTGCATTGATTCAACCAACCACAGATCATACGGTACTGTAGTACATATACATTGAAAAAAATCTGTGCATAAGTTGGACCCACACAGTTCAAACCTGTGTTGTCCCAGGGTCTTTGTATCACATATATCAATGGATTGTAAGCCTTTTAAAGCTTATGCTTTTTGTTTCTTGCTTCCTCTCTTTGTTGTAAGTCCTAACGACTGTATTCAAGTATTCATCTTCTTAAACAATAAGACTCATTAGAGACCATATTATAATAGATTTAACATGTTTTAATTCATGTCAGATCCTTCAGTGAGTCACAAGAAAAGTTGGTAAAAGAAAAAAAATGTGTTCTGGATAGTGAAATAACATACCATTTTCTTCCTGGCACATCTCCATCCCCACCACAGAATCTCTTTCCATTAAGCTTGCACACTATTGCCTTTACTTGGTAAGGAGTTAATGATGGCTGAGCAGGAGGTGATACCTATGATTCAGGGCATGACTTGCACTTGCGTTGTTCTTCCAATTTAACAAAAAAGTTAAATTTTTATTTTAGGATTTTTTTATTTTTGGGGTAATAAGCTTAAAAGACATTATACCTTTGGAAATGAATTCAGAGGAAGATTAAATCAAACCTAGAAAATTACTGTTTCAGGCTAGTGCTTAGAGGATTAAAAATTAAAAACCCAAAACTTATTTGAGCAAATTCCTGCTGTGAACATGTCTCATTTCCTACTTCTACCTCCTTTCTACTACAACTTCACTATATATAGGGAGCCATGGCAACTATGGTTTTTGCTGCCCAGCATGGTCTTCTTTTCCTATTTTTTGATAACAGAATATATCTTTGCAAATAGTGGATAACCATTTCCTGTAGTTTGAACATCACAGTAGAGGGGCAGTCACACGCCTCAAGCCTGGCCAGTTAGATTGCCTGGCTTTGGTTGCCACAGTTACTAGTTCAGTGATTGGTAAACAATATAGATTAGAACAGGAGGAAATGCATAGAAGAGTAAACTGAAATTGACTATTAAAGTATTAAAAATGAGACTACGTGATGAAGACCATCTGTCAGTCTTTAAAATGTTTTTTAAGTGTACCTTTGTAACCTGATAATAAACAGGCATACTTCACAGGTGAAATGGTTCTTATGGACTGGATATTGGTTGAAGGGTAGAAATAATTATATTCCTTGTTGGAATAGAAAGGGAGATCAGGGAGTAGATATATTGGAAAATATCCTGGAAGTGTTTTGTTGTGTTATTAGGGTTTATGGTAAATATTTCAGGCAAAGTAGTTGAAGACAGACAGCAAATGCCTTGTAATCATAGATGAGAAGAATAGAAAATAGACCTCCAACAGTAGAGCAACAAGTTTAAAGCCAAAGAGGCTTTGCTCTATTAATGATAAAGTACTAATGGAAAGGCTCTGTATCTTCATAATGAGTGAGATGATAAAACCCGCACAGTAAGAAATGGGCATCGTAGGGTGAAGAGAGCATTTTTGAAATTTTATACATACATACCAATACCTAAATTATTATTGTCAGTATAGCTTTTGTCAATTAAGCTTCTCACTGTATCTTGTATGTCAAAAATGTTTGCAGGGTGATCAAATAGATTAGAGTTAAGGACCATTAGATTGAAATATTAGAAGAAGACACTAATGACAATTGGGCTTGATGGTTAATTCTAGCAGGATTGAAATTAACCTGAGATGTTTTACTGAAATAAGAATGTACCTGAGATGTTTTACTGAAATAAGAATGTACCAGGCACTGATGCCTGGTCAAAGCATAAGTCATACTGGTTAATAGATTTGCTTTGTAATCATGGGTCTTGAAAATTTAGGGGTAGTTTATATCGGCTAGTCAGTATTATTTATTGATAAGTGAGAATGGTGATTTGCAACTGGTCACAGTGAGACACCTTGAGAGCTCTGCCATTGAAACTGGTTATATAATAAGAATACCTATAGGACCAGCAGGGTATAAGAAACTCTGGTTGAGGCTCCATTTGGGCTTCCTGGTTCTGAGGTATTTGGTACACATACCAGTGATTCCTGATCTAAGAGAGAAAGTGCATCCAGAGTGGTCTTTATGAAGGAATGCAGTTGGAGCTTATATTTCTAGACTGGAGCTTAGCCTCTCTAGATTTGTTGCTGTGAGATAGCCATTAGTTGTGATGCATATCTGTATGTTAAAGATATTGCTGTATTATATCATTTTCTTGTGATAAACTGTACACTTGTAAACATTGTCATGTCAACTCTTCTTTAGTGGTAGAGTACAGTCTTGTTAGCACAACTAGTTTCAAAACTGGGATTCATAAGACTACTGACTCACTGTTAAATAAAAATATGGCTAAACCATAATTATTTAGGTATAAAAATGATGATTTTGTAAAGGGGACTGAAATGAACTATTGACATTGCATGGTAGCCTAACAAACGTTTTAGAATCAGTTACTGTAATAAAACTTTCCAGTAGAATCTGGTAATGGTAGAACCTGAACATCAGGAGCTATCAAAATGGATTAAGAAAAACTTCAAAGTGATAGCAAGTTGGCTAAAAATTCTGTTCCATGGTTATTTCTTTCAGCACAGTTCAAAGCAGAAGTCAGTTTATATCTTTCCATTGAGCTTTGTCCTTTCAGGCAGGTGGAGCTCCAACCAAAAAATCTTGAGAAACTACATTTGATCAATCAACTATGCCTATGAGACTGCTTATAACTAAAATAGTAGTTAAAGTGGGGAAAGTTGATAACAGAAGGGGAAAAAGAGGTATGAACTTGAGGAGAAATACAGAAGCAATAAATCACTTTGTACACCATTACAAGCAGGACTCTGATGAACCCTTATTAAAAGGGTTCCTTAAAAAAGATATAAACAGAAAATACACACACACAAAAGATACAAAAATGGCCCTTAAACATAAGAAAAAATACTCAACTTCACTTATAAAAAAGAGAAATGCAAATTAAAACTACACTGAGATACCATTTTTCACCATTTACATAGGTAGAAATTTAAAAGCTTGCCAACATCCTGTTGACAAAGCTGTGGGGAAACAGACACCCTCATATGTTGCTGGAGGGAGCACACTTGGAAACAAACTATAGAATTTGGCAATATTTAGCAAAGCTACATGTGAATTTAGACTTTGACTCAACAATTCACTTCTGAGAATTTACCCCAAAATACACACTTAGAAATATGAAAAAATATATGCACAAAGCTATTAGTTCAGTATTATCTGTAATAGCAAAATTCTGTAAACAACTGAAATTCCCACCTATAGGGACTGACCGAATAAACTATAGTATGTCCACACAATGGAGTACTGTGAAGCCACAAAAGAATGAGGGAGATCTCTATAAACTGATGTTGCTCGACTTCCAGGGTGTATTATTAAGTGAAATAAGTAACATGTATGTTACCTTTGGTTAATAGAAATAAAATATGTGATAATAAAAATAAATAAATAAATAAATAAAATAAAAGGGCTTCTTAGAATTCTAGAACAAAATGCTTTGTCTCTGGATTTAAACACTTCTGAGTAAAGGGAAGTGTTTGGGTTTAACTTGATCCTCAATTAGTTGCTCCCTTTTAGAGGATGGTTGTTATATTGTGATTTAATAGAATAAGAATCTCTAATAAGTATTTGGTCTTTGTCCCATCCCTGGCATAGAGTTCCTAAAACACTTGGGATTCCCTAAGGGATGAGAGCAATAATTGTGTCTTTTTTTATGTTAATGAGGTGACTTTGGGAATGTCATCTAAGTATGGGGGCTGGTTGCCAGGAGCATCAATCATGTAACTGAAGGTTTAGGACTTTCAGTCTCACCCACCCTCACCACAACCTCCAGGGAGGGGAAAAGGAGTGGAGACTGAGTTTAGTCACCAAAGCTTTAATCAATCACGCCTATGTAATTAAACCTCCATAAAAACCCAAAAGGACAGGGTTTGGAGAGCTTCTGGGTTGGTGAACACATGGAGTTTGGAAAAAGTGGTGCTCTTTGGGAAGGCATAGAAACTCTGCCTTTTCTCCATACCTTGCCCTATGCATCTCCTCCATATGGCTGTTCCTGAGCTGTATCCTTTTATAATAAACCAGTAATCTAGTAAGTAAAATGTTCCTCTGAGTTTTGTGAGCTCCTCTAGCAAATAAATCAAACCCAAACCCAAGTTGGGGGTCATGGAACCTCTGACCTATAGTTGGTAGGTCAGAAGCACAGGTGACAACCTGGACTTATAATCGACATCTGAAGGTGGAGTTGGCGGGGAAGTCTTGTAGGACTAAACCCTGCACCTGTGGGATCTGATGTTATCTTCTCACAGATAATGTCAGAATTGAATTATAGGATATCCAACTGGTATCAGAATTGCTTGGTGGTACGGGGAAAAACACCAACCTACTGAGAATTGGCGATCAGAATTGTAATGGTCCTAGTTACATTACATTACATTACAATTGTAATGGTCACAGAGATGCTCCTAGTTTCCTGGGATGGATTAAGGGAAGGGCCCATCATTTATATCCAGAGAAGAGTAATTGTCCGTCTCTCCCTTGTGATGTAGATGAACACGATTACTGTGTAAGAAGCAAAGCGTAAAATCTGGATAAATGTTGAAACGTATGACAAAAAACGTATACAGTGGTGGCCTCTCCTTTGAATGGATGTATAATTGGATATAACAGTGGAACAGTACAGATGTCATAGTATGGATAAAATGTGCAAATGAAAAAGTGAGTATCTTAGAATCAGTGTCTGTCCAACCATGTAACCCAAGAAAAGGAATTTGGCTATGTCCTCAAGATGTTTGGGATCCTAAAATAACAGACATGGTATATTCGTTTGCTAGGGCAGTCATAACAAAATACCACAGACTGGATGGCTTAAACAGTTAAATTCAATTTCTCACAGTTCTAGAAACTGTAATTCCAAGATCAAGCTGTGAAGTGTTCCAGTATCTCCTGAGGCCTTTCTCCTTGGCTTGCAATTGGCAGTCTGGCTGTGTTCTCATATGGTCTTTCATCTATGCATGTGCATCTCTGTGTGTTCAAATTTCCTCTTATAAGGGCACCAGTCAGATTGGATTAGGACCCACCCAAATGACCTTATTTTAACATAATCACCTATTTAAAGTCCTAACCCTAGATACATTATATTCTGAGGTAGTAGGGATTAGGGCTTCAACATATTGATTTGGGGAGATACAATTAGTCCATAGCACATGGCATCTGTCTTTCGTCAGAAATAATATATTGTATATTGGAAAAGGTAAATTTTGTTGAAAGGATTTGATTTGTGTTATAATCATATATTCAGAATATGACACGGTACTCCTATATAGTAGACTACAAAGATCAGATGTAAAGTTAATATTGTGGAACTTAATAAAACTTATGATAATGCTAATGTTAAAGATCAAATGTTTTGGGAGACTGAATTAAAACTCCCTCAGGATGGTATCCTCATGAAGGAGAATTGGCCTGAAAAAGATGTAGATGTGATTAATCATAGACTGACTATAGTTCTGTACCCTAGAATACAGGGATATATAAATCAAAATGGCAAAAAATTTATAAGGTCAATACCAAAAAATGAGAAAACTTGTGCTGGTATTATTGGATGGCTCAGTTCTCTGTTTAAATCCATACCAGGTTCTCACTGATTATGACAAATATTTGGAATATGTGTGATTTTAATGGTTTACAGACTCAATCTAATTATCCAATGGTGTATGCTAAGTGATTGTTGTAAAACTAGAGTGATTATTTTGTCATAACAAGACCATGCCTGTAAATCAGGGAGGTTGACAGTGCTGTGAGGGTTAATTCAAGCAAGTCAAGAATTAGCCTCATCTGTTTTATTGAAATAAGAAACACAGCCATAATATTAATGATATTGATGTAACCATGATTCAAGGAGTTTCAGGATGATTTATACCAATTTGTTAACTATCTATTGATAACAGAGATTGATGATTGATATATAGTCACAGTAAGACCCAAAGGATTATGCCTTTGGGGTTGCTTATGTAGCAAGAATGTTCTTACATAACCAATAGTGTATAAGAGAGTCTAGCCAAGATTCCATTTGGCCTACCTGGTTTTGAGATGTTTTATATACACACCAGTGGTTCCTGATGGCAAGAAAGGAAATGCATCCAGTATGCCATTGCAGAAGGGAAACAATTAAAGCTTATGCCTGAACCTTTGCTATGAGGCATATCCTTACTTCAATATTGTTCTGTTATATTCTTTACCTACAGCAAACTGTAGCTACATTTCACTTTGGATCCTATGAGTCTTCTTTAGTGGTCACCTGTTAACTTCAGTGGAATCCTGTTTAACCAAGTGGTAACTCTTAGTACAAGATTTTGAGCCATTATTTTTAGAGAATAAGATATTTATGCAAGAAATATGATGATCAAAAAAGGCCTTAATGGGGCTTCCCTGGTGGTGCAGTGGTTGAGTCCGCCTGCCGATGCAGGGGACACGGGTTCGTGCCCCGGTCCGGGAAGATTCCACATGCTGCGGAGCGGCTGGGCCCGTGAGCCGTGGCCGCCGAGCCTGCGCGTCCGGAGCCTGTGCTCC
>NC_041218.1:82559421-82564139 GCF_002837175.3 Physeter macrocephalus
ACAACAGTGAGAGGCCCGCGTACCGCAAAAAAAAAAAAAAAAAAAAAGGCCTTAACTACATATAAATTGTAGAGATGAATAGAATGATACATTTGAGCTGTCTGAAAAAAAAGTTACTGTTCAATAAAGGATAATTCTGGTAAATATACAAAAAAGGGTTGAAAGAAAGAAAGCTCAAGATTGTCTTTCTGGTTTTATGTAAGAATATATTGTTGACTTGAAATAAATAGACTGCCGGGTATTTCTCCAACAAAGATGGACATATTTGAGATCAGCAGAGAGTTGCAGTTTCAGGAGCTACAATCATGGCAAGCCACTTGCAAGGCCTCCCGTGACAAGGGAATGAGAAAGCTTTTATAGAGAGGGAAAAAAGTTGAGAGGGCTGAGTAAACAAAGAATCCATGGCTTTTCATTGGCTGAGTCCTTCCCAGGAAAGAAGAGGAGTCTTTCTTCTTTCTGTTAGGCTCTGCCATTGTCACAAGGGGAAAGAGCTCTCCGTTTTGGTCTCCCACCTCTATTTAACTGGGGTTTCTATGTATCAATTTTTTATATTTTCCCATTTGGATCAAGATCTTTCTCTGAAAGCATAGCTGATCAAGAGTCAGGTTTTCTAGTTGCAGCAGTTTTTGTCCCTCAATGCCAGGAAAGACTTGTGTGTAACGTCTCATATCAGAGGGAAAGTACACAGATTGGACACCTATTAACATCACATTCAAGTAACAAGGAGGGGTGGGAGGGAGAACTCTAAGGCAATTTTTATCTAAAGTTCGTATATTATTAAGAACATAGACATTGCAGACGATCTGATGTATTATGTCATGATCAAAGGTTTGGCAGCAAACTTCCCACAGGTCTGGTCTGGATATCTTCTTGAGAAGTCTGTCTCATCAAATTTCATCTGCTTTGATTCCAGACTGTCTTTACTTTTAGGTCAACGGATGAGGTGCAGTTCCAGTCAGGGTTTAGCAATTTCTCTACATGTGTCATGGGAATCCATGAGTCTATTCCTTGGTGTTTGGTATCACAAGGGCTGGTTAGCAGTACTTGATAGAGGACTTTCCAGCAAGATTGAAGAGGGTTCTTCTGGAGATGTCTTTTCCTATAGATGAACTCTCCAGGTTGCAAGGCGTGATACTTAAGGTCTTAGTTTCCCAAAGGCATAGAGTAAAAAAATGTTCTACCAAATCGTGGTTATTTTCAATAGGAGCAATTAGGCGTTTGAAATACTGGATTATATCTCCTTTTATCACTTGTGGGTCAAAAGAAGCAGGAGCCAAGTGCATTTGGTGTCCTGTGATTATCTTGAATGGTGAGAGTTTGAGTTTCAAAAGGGGTGGATCTGAGATTTAAAAGGATGAATAGCATTGCTTTTGGTCAAGGTATTTGGACAGTCTCTACAAATTTTGCCAGTGGAGCCTTAATAATGCCATTAGTGTGTTCAACTAAATCAGAGTATTGAGGGTGGTAAGCATGGTGAAAGTGTTGTAAATCCAGACAAATGACAGAGACTTGTTAAAGCACCTGGCCAGTAAAATGGGTTCCTTGATCACTATGAAGTTTGAGAGAAATTCTCCCGGTAGGGATAAACTTTTCTAAAAGCACTTTAGCCACAGAACAGGTAGTAGCCTGTCTGCAAGGGAAGGCTTCAGTCCAGTGTGAAGACATAGACCTGGCTAAAACATACAACCATTAGACGAGGGGACGTACGAAATCCATTTGTCAGACCTTGAAAAGTCCATTAGGCAGTTTAAAATGTCTGGGAGCAGTATGAACAGGCTTCCCTGGATTGTACTTTGGACAAACAGAACAAGGCATCTGTGAGGTAGGCAATTCCTGTGACTTTGTTAGTGTTTCCCCACCAATACTGATTCATGAAGGCTATTATTTTGTCAGTATACCAATGGTTTAATACATGTACTGTGGTGAGGAGAAAGAATCTTAAAATCTCTTGTAGGACTGGGTTGTTATTTGGTCTGAACCAGAGGTTTCTCTTCTTATCAAATAATTGTTGAGTTTCCAAGCTTGTTTTACCTTTTCTAAGGCCAATTGTTGGACCTTTCTAGCCAGTTTTTTCTAAGTTATCATTTGAGAAACCTTATGTCCATTTAAGGCTGAAGTAGCCATTGGTAAATATGCTGCCTCAACAACATCAAAAGGAGTTGTGATAGCATACCCAGCACAGTATTTGCTGTTGTCATCTTTTAAATAAGAGCCATCAGTGAACCATGAGAAGTCAACAATACCAAACAGAATTTCCTGTAGATCATTACCAGGAGTCAGGAGGTGGTCTGCCACTTTTAAGCAGTTGTGAGGGACTTTGTTGGTGATGGAGGGGAAAAGAGTAGCTGGGTTGAGGTTATTACAACTTAAAAGAGTTATATAAGGAGCAGTTGACAAAAGGAGTTCATAGGTGGTGATGCAGCTGGCTGAGAAATGTTGAGTGTGACAATTTAGAAAGACTCTATTGCATGAGGTATAAAAATGGTTAAAGGAGATCCCATGATTTTCTCAGTGGCCTTAAGCAAAAAGGCACTGGCTGTAATTTCTCGAAGGCAACGGATGTGTCCTTGGGCCACAGGGTCAGGTTGCTGACTATAATACCCTATGGGTTGATGTAGGTCCCTGTGATTTGGGGTGAGTACTCAGGGGCATTCCTTTCCTTTTCATGTACAATAAGGAAAAAGGAAATCTGATAATTGGTATCCCCAAGGGCAGGTGGGGTCATCAAACTTTGCTTTAAGGCCTGGAAGGCTATGTTGTCTGGTTTTTCCCATAAAATTGGTCAGGGTTGTTACTGTTTAGTAAAACATATAGAGGTTTGGGCATAAGAGAAATGTGGGATCCAATTTCAGAAATAAACAACTAGCCTGAGAAAAACTTCACAGTTGGTACTTAGCTTTGGATTTTGGGAAACTTAGAACACCATGAAGCCTAACTGCGTCTAGGTATAGCCCTTGTTCTAATATCAGATGCCCTAAATATCAAACCTGGGTTTATGCAAACTACACTTCTTCTTTGGCAACCTTATGTCCCTTTAAGTCTAAAAGCTTTAGTGAGTGGATGCTGTCTTTCTGTGAGAAGGCTTGAGAAGGAGAGCAAAGAAGTAAATCATCCATATATTGCAACAATATCAATAGAACCTCTGGGGAACTTTACGTCATCCACCTTATCCTTCAGGATTTTTGAGAAATAAGAAGAACTCTCAGTGAAACCCTCAGGAATTTACTGTTCGGAAGAATTATTTTTCTTCCCAAGTAAGGGCAAAAAGATATTGGATACCTTCATCAACTGGAATACTAAAGAATGCACTGCATGAATCAATTACAGTAAAGAATTTGTTTCCTGTGGGAATGGATGTTAGTAACCTATGAAGGTTAGGAACAACAGAGTGTTTAGGGATAATAATGTTGTTTATTGCTCAGAGGTCCTGGACAGACCTCCACCCTCAGTTTTCTCACCAATAAAATGGAAGTGTTATAGAGACTAGTGCAAGGGATAATGAAGCCTTGTAATCTTCTATTATGGGCTTTATGCCTTGAAGGGCTTCTTTACTCCTAAGGTATTGATTAATTCCAGGAAGAGATTTTGAGAGATCTATGTGAATTTTAATGGGGGATGGGCTGTGAATTTTGCCAACATCAGTTGGAGGTTTTGCCAGTAAGGATACTGGTGACCGATTCAATCGGGACAAATAATCAGTCTTCTCAGAATCTATTCTAGTACCACCAGAGACCAAACAAATAAAATATTTCAGATGGTAATTTAATTCACCTGGTGAGTTACTTTGATGACTACTGTCAATTTCTAGGATTACTTCCCCCTTTGGGAGAAAGAAATTCTGGCATGATACTTCTCTAAGAAGTCTCAGCCTAATAAATGGATAAGGAGAAAAGGGTGAGTAGCTCTCAAAGGGTGTAAACAAAAGGAAATATGTTCAGAGACAGGAGTCTCTTGATGTTCATTAGAGACCCCCACTATCTGAACTGTTTTAAAACTCGAAGGCAGGGACTTTTTTTTTATCATAGTGGGGTTGAGAACCGAGAATGCAGTGCCAATGTGAGTTTGGACTGGAAGAGATTTGCCCCCAATCTGAAAAAAAAAGTTTCCCCAAGCCGATTAATAGGCAGGAATTGGAAGAGCCCTTGTAGTCCCTCAGAGCCCATCATTAAGAATTGGCAGGATGTTGGAAAGGCTACTTGGATGGCTGAAGGTGTCGAAAGCACTTAAATTTCTAACAATCTCTTTTCCAAGGTCCTGGATCTTTGCAATAATCGCAGAAAGTAGGTTTTTGGTTTTGTTTAGGGGTCTTCATTTACTGGAGCTGAAGACTAACAATTTTGGCTGTCTACCTTGGAGGTCACATCTAGAGTATTAGAGAACTGGTTTGCCACATTAACTAAACCTGGAGTGAACAGTTTCCCATTCCATACTGGCCTTTTTTTTTTTTTTTTTCTTTTTAACATCTTTATTGGAGTATAATTGCTTTACAATGGTGTGTTAGTTTCTGCTTTACAACAAAGTGAATCAGTTATACATATACACATGTTCCCATATCTCTTCCCTCTTGTGTCTCCCTCCCTCCCACCCCACCCCACCCCACCAGGTGGTAACAAAGCACCGAGCTGATCTCTGTGTGCTATGCGGCTGCTTCCCACTAGCTATCTATTCTACGTTTGGTAGTGTATATATGTCCATGCCACTCTCTCACTTTGTCACAG
>NC_041218.1:82564973-82565314 GCF_002837175.3 Physeter macrocephalus
CCAGTGTGAGATGATATCTCATTGTAGTTTTAATTTGCATTTCTCTAATGATTAATGATGTTGAGCATTCTTTGATGTGTTTGTTGGCAATCTGTATATCTTCTTTGGAGAAATGTCTGTTTAGGTGTTCTGCCCATTTTTGGATTGGGTTGTTTGTTTTTTTGTTATTGAGCTGCATGAGATGTTTGTAAATTTTGGAGATTAATCCTTTTTCAGTTGCTTCATTTGCAAATACTTTCTCCCATTCTGAGGGTTGTTTTTTGGTCTTGTTTATGGTTTCCTTTACTGTGCAAAAGCTTTTAAGTTTCATTAGGTCCCATTTGTTTATTTTTGTTTTATTT
>NC_041218.1:82566914-82567662 GCF_002837175.3 Physeter macrocephalus
TGAACTTTGCTATTGTTTCCTTCATGTCTTTTTCATTTCTTTCTGATCTGATCTTTATGATTTCTTTCCTTCTGCTAAGTTTGGGTTTTTTTGTTCTTCTTTCTCTAATTGCTTTAGGTGCAAGTTTAGGTTGTTTATTTGAAATGTTTCCTGTTTCTTAAGGTAGGATTGTATTGCTATAAACTTCCTTCTTAGAACTGCTTTTACTGCATCCCATAAGTTTTCGGTCATCGTGTCTCCATTGTCATTTGTTTCTAGGTATTTTTTGATTTCCTCTTTGATTTCTTCAGTGATTACCTCGTTATTAAGTTGTGTATTGTTTAGCCTCCATGTGTTTGTATTTTTTACAGATCTTTTCCTGTAATTGATATCTAGTCTCAGAGCATTGTGGTCAGAAAAGATACTTGATATGATTTCAGTTTTCTTAAACTTACCAAGGCTAGATTTGTGACCCAAGATATGATCTATCCTGGAGAATGTTCCATGAGTACTTGAGATAAATGTGTATTCTATTGTTTTTGGATGGAATGTCCTATAACTATCACTTAAGTCCATGTTGTTTAATGTATCATTTAAAGCTTGTGTTTCCTTATTTATTTTCATTTTGGATGATCTGTCCATTGCTGAAAGTGGGGTGTTAAAGTCTCCT
Source organism: Physeter macrocephalus (assembly GCF_002837175.3). Classification (NCBI taxonomy): domain Eukaryota; kingdom Metazoa; phylum Chordata; class Mammalia; order Artiodactyla; family Physeteridae; genus Physeter; species Physeter macrocephalus. The sequence continues at coordinate 82,567,564 of NC_041218.1, forward strand.
ACTATGATTGTGTTACTGTCGATTTCCCCTTTTATGGCTGTTAGTATTTGCCTTATGTGTTGAGGTGCTCCTATGTTGGGTGCATAAATATTTACAATT
>NC_041218.1:82568258-82570468 GCF_002837175.3 Physeter macrocephalus
TGTGTTCTGGTGGATGAGGCTGGATCTTGTCTTTCTGGTGGGCAGGTCCACATCTGGTGGTGTGTTTTGGAGTGTCTGTGGCCTTATTATGATTTTAGGCAGCCTCTCTGCTAATGGATAGGGCTGTGTTCCTGTCTTGCTAGTTGTTTGGCATAGGGTGTCCAGCACTGTAGCTTGCTGGTCATTGAGTGGAGCTGGGTGTTGGTGTTGAGATGGAGATCTCTGGGAGATTTTCGCTGTTTGATATTATGTGGAGCTGGGAGGTCTCTTGTGGACCGGTGTCCTGATCTCGGCTCTCCCACCTTAGAGGCACAGCACTGACTCCTGGCTGGAACACCAAGAGCCTTTCATACACACGGCTCAGAATAAAAGGGAGAAAAAATAGAAAGAAAGGAAGGAAGGGGATAAAATAAAATAAAGTAAGATAAAATAAAATAAAGTTATTAAAATAAAAAATTATTAAGAAAAAAATTTTAAAAAGTAAAAGAAAAAAAAAAAAGGACGGACAGAACCCTAGGACAAATAGTGAAAGCAAAGCTATATAGACAAAATCTCACACGAAAGCATACACATACACACTCAGAAAAAGAGGAAAAGCGGAAAAAATGATCTAATCTCTCACAGAAGCCTACACATACACACTCACAAAAAGAGGAAAACGGGAAAAAATAATCTATCTTGCTCCCAAAGTCCACCTCCTCAATTTGGGATGATTCGTTGTCTGTTCAGGTATTCCACAGATGCAGGGCACTTCAAGTTGATTGTGGAGATTTAATCCGCTGCTCCTGAGGCTGCTGGGAGAGATTTCCCTTTCTCTTCTTTGTTTGCACAGCTCCCGGGGTTCAGCTTTGGATTTGGCCCCGCCTCTGCGTGTAGGTCGCCCGAGGGCGTCTGCTCTTCGCTCAGACAGGATGGAGTTAAAGGAGCAGCTGATTCGGGGGCTCTGGCTCACTCAGGCCGGGGAAGAAAGGAAGGAAGGGGATAAAATAAAATAAAGTAAGATAAAATAAAATAAAGTTATTAAAATAAAAAATTAAAAAATTATTAAGAAAAAAATTTTAAAAAGTAAAAGAAAAAAAAAAAACGGATGGACAGAACCCTAGGACAAATAGTGAAAGCAAAGCTATATAGACAAAATCTCACACGAAAGCATACACATACACACTCAGAAAAAGAGGAAAAGCGGAAAAAATGATCTAATCTCTCACAGAAGCCTACACATACACACTCACAAAAAGAGGAAAACGGGAAAAAATAATCTATCTTGCTCCCAAAGTCCACCTCCTCAATTTGGGATGATTCGTTGTCTGTTCAGGTATTCCACAGATGCAGGGCACTTCAAGTTGATTGTGGAGATTTAATCCGCTGCTCCTGAGGCTGCTGGGAGAGATTTCCCTTTCTCCGGCAGAGGCCAGTATGACGTTGCACCAGCCTGAGGCGCGCCGTGCGTTCTCCCGGGGAAGTTGTCCCTGGATCCCGGGACCCTGGCAGTGGCGGGCTGCACAGGCTTCCGGGAGGGGAGATGTGGGTGGTGACCTGCGCTCGCACACAGGCTTCTTGGTGGCTGCAGCAGCGGCCTTAGCGTCTCATGCCCGTCTCTGGGGTCCGCGCTGATAGCCGCGGCTCGCGCCCGTGTCTGGAGCTCCTTTAAGCGGCGCTCTGAATCCCTTCCCCTCGTGCACCCGGAAACAAAGAGGCAAGAAAAAGTCTGTTGCCTCTTCGGCAACTCCAGACCTTCTCCCGGACTCCCTCCCGGGTAGCTGTGGCGCACTAGCCCCTTCATGCTGTGTTCACGTCGCCAACCCCAGTCCTCTCCCTGGGATCCGCCCAAAGCCTGGGCCTCAGCTCCCAGCCCCCGGCCGCCCCGGCGGGTGAGCAGACAAGCCTCTCGGGCTGGTGAGTGCTGGTTGGCACCGATCCTCTGTGCGGGAATCTCTCCGCTTTGCCCTCCGCACCCTGTTGCTGCACTCTCCTCTGTGGCTCTGAAGCTTCCCCTACGCCCCCCGCGGTCTCCGCCCGCGAAGGGGCTTCTAGTGTGTGGAAACCTTTCCTCCTTCACAGCTCCCTCCCACTGGTGCAGGTCCCGTCCCTATTTTTTGTCTCTGTTTTTTTCTTTTTTCTTTTGCCCTACCCAGGTACGTGGGGAGTTTCTTGCCTTTTGGGAGGTCTGAGGTCTTCTGCCACCGTTCAGTAGGTGTTCTGTAGGAGTT
>NC_041218.1:82570666-82581838 GCF_002837175.3 Physeter macrocephalus
TGTATTTCTGATGTATTTATGGGGAGGAAGGTGATCTCCGCATCTTACTCTTCTGCCATCTTCTCAAATCCCCCCTAAACCTTTGTTTTTAAGTGTCAAAATTTTTATGCAGTTCCTCATTTACCTTTTTACTTTGCTTATGCTGTCTTTTCCATGTTTTTGAAATTTTTATGCTTCTAGATTTTGCATCATAGTTGAACAAGTTTTGCCAACTGCAAGGTTACATAACAGTCTCACGTATTTTTCTTATATCTGTCGCTTAATTATTTACATGTAATTCTCTGATGTGTTTATCCTGGCCTATCATGTGAGTTATGGATCCAAATCTCTTTTACCATAAGGGTATCTTATTATTACAGTACAAATACTAAAGAGAAAGTTTCACATTCTCCAGAAGCAGCAATGAATGTGATGTGTTTGTGAAACAGAGAAGACTAACTATAGTATATGATCATATTGGGGAACAACAAGGATTTTGAAAGGCCAGTAGCCAAAAAAAAGAAAAAATCCCCCAAATATTTTGTGCAAAGAAATAATTGGCTACAATTATTGTTTAAGCAATATCCATTTTGTAATATTGTTCAAGATGTTAAGTTTGTTTCTTGGTTTAATTAATTAGTCAGTCCTATAAGGAAACATGAGATCTGTTGATCAGGAAGCAGAACCTTTACTCACAGAGCATCTTTGCAGTGCCACACCCAAATTCCCCACGCACAGAGCAATCGGCATCTGATGTCATCTGTGCATCAGTGTGGTTTGCATCACCCCCAAATCCTGAGACTTGGCCCTTCTGTAAGAAGGCTGAGAGAGAGGCAGAGTGAAGGAGGGTGGAAGCAAGGGAGAAAATAGGAGAGAGAAGGAAAGAGGAGGGGAGGAGGAGATTAGGGAGGAGAGAGAGTAGAGAAGGTGGGAGAGACTTTCACTCTCTACAGCTATAATGTAACAAATCCTCTCCAGGGAATGGGAGGACACTGCTGCCCTGGAGGTGAGCAAAAGCCTTTGAGGCAGGGGAAGAAGCATCTCTGTGTGTTACTCTTACAATGTAAGCCGATGGCTTTGGGAGACGTGCCTTTAGATCTTTCCAGAGCAATTCATTAGCTTGAACTTCCAAGACTTGTTTACTATTCAGTCATCATCTCACCCAGGCTGTCAGTACTCTACTCAGAAAGCCCAGACTGTGCAGAAATGTGGAAATACTCATGGAGAACTGTTTTCCTAACAAACACTGGTTGCAAGGGAGGCTAACACAAGGAATGTATCTAGGAGAGTACTTAACATTTAGGTCTAGAAAATTATCCAGATTCAGATCAGGGAATGAAGAGGATGAGGTAGACATGAGAGGCATATTTTATATAAACTTGCAGGACTTTGTGATTGAATAAATATTAACGAGAATGAGAATGATGAGTAAAAGTACAATATGGACTTTCAAGCATGGATGACAGAAATGGTAGGAAAATTAAAACTTTTTTTTTCAGTAGAGAGAAATAGGAATGGATTTGAATATACAGTGTTTGAAATGTTGGGAATAGAACTGGAGCAGCAGATCAGAATTCACTCTTTTTTTTTTTTTTTTTTTTGCGGTACGCGGGCCTCTCACTGTTGTGGCCTCTCCCGTTGCGGAGCACAGGCTCCGGACGCGCAGGCTCAGCGGCCATGGCTCACGGGCCCAGCTGCTCCGTGGCATGTGGGTTCTTCCCGGAGCGGGGCACAAACTCGTGTCCCTTGCATCGGCAGGCGGACTCTCAACCACTGCGCCACCAGGGAAGCCCCAGAGTTCACTCTTTTAAGCACTGTTATGCTTAAGGAATTTCTGAGGCAGAAGTATATGGTGTATGTAGTTGGAGAAAAGGATCTAGAAAGGGGCGAAGACTTGTCAATGAAATGGAAGGAATAATAAAATAGAATTTGTCAAGACAGTATAGTGTTATGTGTTCTAAAGAAGATGCCATCCTGAAGAAGACGCCATCCTGAGAATAGCACAGGCAATGCTGAGACAGATTATAAACAAAAACTGATTTAGCAATAGGGAGGCCGTCAGTGACTATGTGACACAAGTTTAATTACAGTGACTGAGGCAGAAGCCAAATTACATGGTTAGAAGAAGAGGTGAGTAGAAAAGAAGTGAAAATACATATTACTCCATTACACAGAGGGATCTCTATCCATGTAGTATCAATGAAACAATTCCTCATTGTGCTGACATCTTTGGCTTTGCTTCTTTAACCATAGCTTTCTGTCAATGGCTTTACCCTGTTTCCCTCTGAGACCCCCAAATACAAATGCATTTAGCAAGCAAGTGTCTGTATTGAACCAAAACACTAGGACTTTCTTTAAACAGACTTATTATGTTTTAGGATGAGTACTTCTGGGATTGTGTATAGTCTTCAGGACTTTTTTGTTAATTGAATTTACGAAATCAAAACAATTACAATGGGTCACACTCCAGGACATAGCAATAGCTCCAGCAAACAAAAATGCACATTTAAAATGAATTAGTTTCAAATATATTTTTACCTGCAAAAATATAAATATGCAGGTATACACTTTTTAAACTTTTCCTGTGATTGTCACATTATTCTCTTTAAAATTTCTTGACTGTGTCAGAAATAATTTCAAGAGAATCTCTCAGTAACCTTTAGACATTAGGAGAACTGAAGATTATTTGTTAGTGTAATTATAAAAGAGAACCCCTTATGTTGAAGCAAGGAATTACATCCAACATGAAATTGAAACTCTAACACTTGATGAGTGTTAACAGTGCCAGGCTAAAGTATATTAAGCAACCATCTGGCCGTCTCCTGGGGAGAGATGAACATTAAAGTCTATCTTGGCTCCATGCTTGGTTCTGTTCTTTACATTAATAAGTACTCTGCCATGATTGAGAATATTGAGAATATGTTACACTTTAAGAAAAAAAAACTAAACAAATGTTATTTCAGATGTCAGAAAAGATTTACACTTAGTATGTCACGAATATTATTTCCATGAAGAATTTGAGAGTAAATCTAAGATAATCTGAGTTTGTACAGAACACATTTTAGCAAGTCATTATGTCATATTACCACTCAAGTGGAAATCTCCCAGTTATACATCTATACTGCCTGATGTCCATCAGATAAACTCAGAGTCTTTCACAGTGGATTGTGACAGCAATCTAATGTCTGTGGCTAACCCTGGTTTCTATTTAGGCATGGGAGCTCTGTCATTCCCTGATTGCTACCTGATTAAGAAGTACTAATAGTAAGAGCTTGCGCTGACAAAAATTTTATTAACCAGGCTGTGTTCTGTGTGTTTTATACCTTTTAATTCATTTACTCTTAAGCATCCCCATGTGGTAGTTGCTCTTATTATCCCCATTATTGCAGAAGAGAAACTGAAGTGACTTGTCAAGAAGAACAAATTGGGGAAAGCCTAAATACAATATGAGTGTTTATAGAACAATTGGAACTTTGGTTCCTGGATGATACCCACCAGGATTTTCTCGGTGCTTTAAAAACATGGTGATTGTTAACTCTGTCTCCTCAAATCAGAGAGTCCATCAGTATCCACCTGGGTTTTTCTTCCCTTTCCAGTGTCTCAAGACAGTAAGTGAAGGCATTCCTAGGGATCAGTTGTTTCCCTCTTCTAAAAGCGCTGTCCTTCACTGACTAATGTCCAGTGTCTTGAAACCTATTGACTCGTATATCTGGTCTGCTTTTTGGTTATTTAAGGCAATAGAGGAAATCTGGTCCCCATCCCTTTATCTTAGTCAGAGGTAGATGACCTTTTGAAAAAACATTTTATTGTAATCTCTATACATACAGCAAAGGTACACCTGTCATAAGCATGCAATAGAATAAATGTTCATAATCTGTAATCAAAGGATAAGACCACCACTCAATATCTAAAATAAAAAGATTGTTGAATTTATTGTTTATTTTTGTGAAGGAGAATTAGATGCAGTGTCTCTGAGCAGAGCAGATGATGATCTTATACACAAAGTTGGGTGGAAGTGTGGAATTCTGCTATTGACACTTTGTAGAGGCTGAGTTAATGTTAGCTGTAGTATTCACCCAGGTGAGATTTTTAACTGATGTGTTGTCAGTCAGAGGCGTTCTTATTGCAGAGAATCCATTCCTGACGAACTGCCTCTCAGGAAGGCGGGGTTGTCACTGATTATAAAAGCACATTCACTGAGGTGAGTTTCTGATCAGTTCAGCAAGTTTCAAACCAGTTCTGGTGGCTCCATGAAACCACTGCTATCGGACAATCAGTCTTTGCCTGGGAGAGCGAGGACTTCTTTTTGTCATTGATTACGCTTAAGTAAATAACCCTGAAAACAAAACAAAGCATTCAGAACATCACTAGTTCCTCAATCTCCACCTTGTGCTCTCAGCTAGTTCCTTTCCTCTCTTGAGAGGGGCCATTATTCTGACTTCTGACAACACAGATTAGCTTTGCCTGTTTCTGTACTTTACATAAATGGAATTAGTATATATTTTTTCTTGTCCTAGTTTCTTTCACTGAACATTGTGTTTGTAAGATTCATGCATATATAATATTAACTGAAATACATATGAACGTATACACACCTTTGTGTTGGGTATATACTAAGGAGTGGGATTGCCAAATCATAGTATATGCATATATTCTGCTCTAGTAGATGTTACTAAACCATTCTGTAATGTGGCTGTGCAAATTCATGCTCCCCTCAGCACTCATGAGAGTTTCAGTGGCTTCTCATCTTCACCAACACATGCTACTACCTGATACATATGGTCGTAATTTTAATTTTCTTTCCCCTGTTGATTAATGGGGTTGAACAGCTTTTCCTGGTGATTAGTCTTCCAGCTCTGTCCATTTCTTGGATCCCAGAGCCTTGGAAACTAGGTTTACACCCTCTAAACAGGAGATGTGAGAATTATTCTCCAGAAAGTCTAACAGAAAACATTTAAAGATACTGAAATTAGTGGTATCCCCCAATATAATCCAGGCGTATTCTACAGTGAAGTCATATTTGACAAATCTGTCCGTGTATACAAAGCTTCCACTCAGTATTCTAAAGTACAACTCTTAATTATGAGTAGGCAGCCCAAAGTCACTGAACATTTTAGAAAATTACCTAACATGAAATAGAGACCTAAACCCTCAAATAATAATAATTTGAAAGAAAGAGTAACTTATCAAATAAAGGCATTTATTGTCATAATAATATAAATGCTGAATACTAGTGTACCCACAGTTATGCTATAATTCTGTTGGGAGGATGTGTGGGTTGGTTGCATATTTGCAGTGGGAGTATTACTGAATTTATGTGATGTACGCAAGTGTGTAGTGGTTGTGGGGTACATTATGAAAATGATCTAAGTTTTCATGTTCCATTGTTAAAAGTAAATACACAATGCTTAAAACTGAAAAATAAAAAAGGGATCTTGATATCTGATTGAATGATAAGGATGATAAGATAGAAACAGCGAATAGTTGAAAGTAGCTGCCTCTGGGAGGATAAAATAGCATAGGGTAGGAAAAGCTGCTTTTTGGTAAGAGTCTTTGTAAAATCGTGTAACCCCTGAAACTGTGCATGGATAAATATAAGAAAAAGAAACCAAATTGAAAACCTCCTTCTTTTTAAATGCTGAATAAGATTCCACTAGTGTAAGGGGAAAAAAGGAGACTAAAAAAAGTAGAACAGTAATTTCTAGGGGTTGGGGAGAGGGGGTCATGGGGAGTCACTGTTTAATGGGTACAGAGTATCAGTTTTGCAAGATGACAAAAATTCTGGAGATGTATGGTGGTGAGTTCCTTGGGAGGGAGATAAGATAAACATGTGGAGACGCTTGGCCACATTTAACCAGTGGTGCTCCAGTAGATGTTACAGGTGCTTAGCCCAGAAAAAAAAAAAAAATCCAAATTCTTAATACCAGGAAGTAGTAGAAGGAAATTGCATTATTTTAAAATAAAAAACAAACAAATAATTCAGCATCCTTATACTAATGGATTTCTGAAATGAAGGATACATCAATTTTATAAAAAGGTAATAAAATAATAATACCTCCTATATTGGATTATTCATTCTCTCAACAAATATTTATTGGGTATTTACTATGTGCTAGATGATACAACAATGATTAAGGCAAATTTCTTTACCGTAAATTGTTTGATCTAGTGGAGAAAATAGAAAAGCACATCAACAATTGCTCTACAGTATAGGGAGTGCCACACACAGAGGAGATCTTGGGAGCATGTGAGCACACACATGCACATAAACAAACCTCAGGGAGATGTGAACACTTCTCCAGGAGCAGACATTTGAGCAAGTCCTGAAGATATATATATTTGTTGTTGTTGTTTGTTTACTCATTTATTTGGAACAGTTGCTATGAGAAAGGGAAAGCCAGATTTATGAAGAACTTCAGTCAGTAGCTGAAGGCACAAACTCAGTAATAGGACCAAGTCATTTCTCAGGTCAGTCCCTAAAAGTATTCTGTACCTTGGACAAATCTAGTGAACTTCAAAAGATACTGTTACCTGTAACTCATAACCACAGACACTGATTTAACTGGTCTGCTGTGTGACCTGGGCATATCATATGATCCAGCAATCCTACCTCTGTATAGCATTTCAAAGAAAATGAAAACGGAGTATTGAAGAGATCTGCATTCCCATGTTCAGTGCAGCATTACTCACAATAGCCAAGATATGAAAACAACCTAGGTGTCTATCAATGGATGAATGGATAAAGAAGATGTTGTGTATATATGCACAGTGGAATATTAATCAGCCACGAGTAAGAAGGAAATCCTGCCATTTGTGACAACTTGAGTAGAACTTGAAAGCATATGCTAAGTGAAATAAGCCAACTAGAGAAAAACAAATACTGTGTAGTATCAATTTATGTGTATAAACTAAAAGAGCCAAACTCCTAGAGACAGAGAGTAAAATGGTGGTTATCAGGGGCTGGGGCTGGGGGGTGGGGTTTGGGAGATGTTGGTCAAAAGGTACAAACTTGCAATTAGAAGATGAATAAATCCTGGAGATCTAATGCACAGCATGTGATTATAGTTAACAATATTGCATTATATACTTCAGAGTTGCTAAGAGACTAGATCTTCAATGTTCTCACCATAAAAAAGAAATGATAATCATGTGACACAATTGAGGTATTAGCTAACACTTGGGTGGTAACCATATTGCAATACATGAATTTATCAACTCAGCACCTGTACACCTTAAACTTATACAATGTTATATGTCAATTATATCTTAATGTTTAAACAAAGATTTCTGAAACATATATATATATATATATATATATATATATATATATATATATATATATTTCCCTAGGGAATTCAAATGTGCAGGCAATGTTAAGAACCAAAGATGTCAGCTATTTTGAAAGATAATTTCATAGTGGGAGAATATCTCAAGGAAAAATGACTACCCCATAAAATGGGTTATAGCAGAACTCCAGGACCACCACATGTACATATAATACATGTAATGTTTTCATACGATACGGAAATAGTGTCCCTTGCAGTCGTTAAGGCAGGAGTACTGAGGACTAGAAATTTAATTTTCTCTTAAAATGCTGTTGAGTTTTTAAAATTCAAAATAGTAAAATCTCAAAGTGATGACACCAGATTTTGACTTAATATACACATCTCTGGAATAGTTTCAGGAATATGGCCATTTTCAAACATCCTGTTCATATGATGAATGTTGATGTCACATTTGGGGGTTTGTCTCTTTGTGGTATCTCACTGTCTTATCCAGAACATACAGTTCCCTTCAAACTAGTATTTCATTCTCACCAGAACATTGGCTCTTAAAATGTCTACTTATCTTGGGCACTTACTGAGTGTGTGACTCTTCACCACAATTCACCATATTTTTCACTGTAATTTATTTCATTTCAGTAAAATCTTATTTCTCGGTTAGGTAAAAGACAAATTTCAAATATTTCTTAAAATAGTTGACAGTCCTTTTTAATGTTTTTCTGTCAATAATTATTTCTTGGTTTGACAATTAACCACTGTGAAAAATTCAAATGTAAATGATGAGTACATAAAACAATGTAAACAATGCATTGATGCACCAATCTCTAAAATTAAGCAGATATTCATGTTTTCAATGTTTTCTTTATAGTTTTCTTCTTTAATTCCTTTTTTAGAAATAAGTCATTATAGATGCAGCTAAAGACTCTTTTCCCATCGGTTTCGCTCCTTCCATTCCCCCCAATTTTTTTAAATTCCAATATGTATTTTTGTTTTATACTACATGAATGTAATCATAAAACAGATATATGATTTCAAGTGGTATACACAATTTTGCACCTGGATTCCTACCATTACCACCAAATGTTATGATGTATACGTGTTGATACATGTAGAACTAGTTCAGTTATTTTAATTGCCTTATAATAATCTATTGGATGAATAAAGTACAGTTTTTCCTATTCTCCTGAAGAGCAGTTCATTTTTAAAAATATGTTTTGCAATTATAAACAGTGCTTCTGTGAACATTCATATACATATTTCTATCCTATTTCAGCCTTTCTACTCAATGCTTGGTGGTATCACACTTCGGCTTTAACTTATGCTCCTAATGAGTAGTACTTTATGTGCTTATTGACCATTCAGATAGTATCTTTTGTGAAGCGACTGTTCATGTCTTTTAACTGTTTGTTATTATTACTGTTACTGGACTGCTTCTTTTCTCATTCATTTGTAGTAGTTCTTTAAATCTAAATATGAACTCTTGTCAGGTAGGAGTATTTGGAATATTTTCACCCTCTTGATAATGGTTCTGGTGAACAGAATTTCTTAATATTTATGAGGTTCAGTTTATCAATCTTTTTATGGTTTGTGCTTTCTGTCTCCTGTTTGAGACATCTTTCTCTTCCCTAAAGTCATGCACATATTCTCTATTTTTCTTTAAATGATTAGTGTCTTTTCCCTCCACATGTAAGCTATGCGATTTATTATTATTTTTTTTGGTATGGTGTAAGGTAGGAGTCAAGACTGATTTTTGTTTTTCCATTCAGATATCCAGTTGACTCGGTTCCTTTTATTGAAAAGACCATCTTTTCACCAAGTGTTTGCAATGGTAACATTGTTATAAATCAGGGGATAACATATGTGTACATCTCTTTCTGAACTCTATTCTGTTCCATTGATCTGTTTCTCCTTAGATACTACATTATGTATATGCCTTGATCTCATGGAGTAAAATTCCTTAACTTTGTTCTTCATAGTGATCTTGGCTAATAAATTTCTAGATCCCATATGCATTGTCATATAAGTTTGTGTGCATGTGTATCTGTGTGTTTTCATCTGCTGAAAAATTTGAATCATATATAATTATATATAAATAAAATATTTTATAAATAATATAAATAAAATATTAAATTATATAGCACAGACAGTAAATATTATATATATATATTTACTAGTAACTTTGAATGGATGCTGTTGAAGTTGTTTCCTGTTTGTTTGAACTGTGTTGTATTTTTCTGTACAAAAACATTTGGTCATCCTATGGGCGAGTTGTTGTGACAAACTATGTGACTTACTTAGTTCCTGGGTTCATTTTCTTCTTCCTTCTATTGTTATTGTATAGGGCATTTTCTTTACAATACCTGGTGCCTTTTATTATGTTTCTTTCTCTTCTGATTTTTTGTATTATTTGTTTGCGAACTTTCTTTACATTTAACCTCTTTTTGTCCCTTCACCAATAAATTTCCAAGAAATATGGTATCTTCCAAGCTGTCACATTCTATCCCAGAAGTGTGTTTCCTTCCTGGGACTGTCATATCATATCTTGTGCACTTTTCAAGACAGTTCCCTCAGGTCCTTGGCATCCAAGGTATCATCTACCAGGTCTTATAAATGATTTCAGTATTTTTTCTCACAGTCAATCTTTTCCTTCTGGGAGTGAAGCCTAATTGATATTATCTGTGGTCCACTGCTGTAATAATCTGCTACACTTTCCTTCCTTTTGCCTAATCAGAATGCTAAAATACATCCTTCATTTTTAAACAACTCCAAAATAAACTGACACATAGCATATGTATATAGATGTCTTGTTTCACAATGACCTATCTCATACTCCTCTCCACAGGGATCAGCGTAGGTTTATCTATTATTAAGGACTCCTATGTAAATTAGGTCACTATGTCATTCTTTTGATTGATGGAGTTCATATATCAGAATGCATAGGATGACTCCAGGAGCTTTAAAATTACATATCTGCCTCTAATTTCTGGTCTGAGATGGGGCCCAATAATCGACCTTTGTAAGAAGCCACAATTCTGAAACAGGTGGAAGAAAAGCAATGTTTCTTGACCCCTCTCATATATTATGTGATGAGATCATATAAGCCAGTGTCTCCTCGGTGATAATCAGAACACATTATAGTCTATGAAATATCTTCAGGGATGTGAAGCCAGTCCCTGACTTAAGAGAGGGACATATAAAAATAATTCTTTAGGCTCAAAATTATCTGTGTAAAAATACAGAATTTCTGCCAGCTAAGTGCTCTCTGATCTCGTTCCCAGAAATACTCCACGCTGAGAGTCTATTTTCTAAGGACTGGTTTAAAAGAGTTAACATATGATTAGACAGGTTATGCTCCATGTTCTCAATTATCTGATTTTTCAAAATTAACGATAGTGTGGAATTATATGATGTCTCATTTGTAATTGGTATCTGAAAAAACAAATCTCACATATCTTAAATTGCACATATCTTTTGTAGAAGTCCAACAAGAAATTATGACTTACGAGAATCAGAAAAGGACTTGTATCTGGGGATTTGAATATCTTAGCTTAAAGGTGCAAGTTATGCTATGATCATAAAATGTATTACTCTTCCTTTACTTTAAAAACATACTATTGTTTTTAAAAAAAATCCTCGTAAGCTAATCAGTTTTTTTTTAAACATCGTAATTGGAGTATAATTGCTTTACAACGGTGTGTTAGTTTCTGCTTTATAACAAAGTGAATCAGCTATACATATACATATATTCCCATATCTCCTCCCTCTTGCCTCTCCTTCCCACCCTCCCTATCCCACCCCTCTAGGTGGTCACAAAGCACCGAGCTGATCTCCCTGTGCTATGCGGCTGCTTCCCACTAGCTATCCACCCTACGTTTGGTAGTGTATATATGTCCATGCCACTCTCTCACTT
>NC_041218.1:82582683-82593554 GCF_002837175.3 Physeter macrocephalus
TATCTCCTCCCTCTTGCCTCTCCTTCCCACCCTCCCTATCCCACCCCTCTAGGTGGTCACAAAGCACCGAGCTGATCTCCCTGTGCTATGCGGCTGCTTCCCACTAGCTATCCACCCTACGTTTGGTAGTGTATATATAGGTCCATGCCACTCTCTCACTTCGTCCCAGCTTACCCTCGCCCCTCCCCATGTCCTCAAGTCCATCTCTACGTCTCCGTCTTTATTCCCATCTTGCCCCCAGGTTCTTCATGACCATTTTTTTGTTTTGTTTTTTAGATTCCATATATATGTGTTAGCATACGGTATTTGTTTTTCTCTTTCTGACTTACTTCACTCTGTATGACAGACTCTAGGTCCATCCACCTCACTACAAATAACTCAGTTTCGTTGCTTTTTATGGCTGAGTAATATTCCATTGTATATATGTGCCACATCTTCTTTATCCATTCATCTGTCGATGGACCCTTAGGTTGCTTCCATGTCCTGGCTATTGTAAGTAGAGCTGTAATGAACAAGCTAATCAGTTTTATGGTAGAAATTAATTTTTGCACTCAAGAATGGAGTAATTTACCTAAATTAAACAACCTTTTAAAGGTAATTTATCATTTATACATAATAATTGTTTTCACAGAGAAATATGGCCATGTATAAGTGCTATTTTACATCAAGGGAAAATGTAGCTGAAATTGAAAGTTAAAAAGACTTTAAAAATTACTTGCCTATTAATTTTGTTCACCTAATTTTAAATACTATATATGTTCATTTATAAAGTGACACCAGATATAAGTTAATACCACATTTTCTAATTGGACTGTCCCAGGAATGTTATGATATAATTTCTTGTGGATCTAGATAAATTTTTTTTTTCACTTTTACAAATGTATTTAAAATCCCATATGCAATGCATTTCAAAGAACATTATTTCTATTCCCACACCTTATGTAAGTATTTTAAAGTCTTCACACATAACTTTGACACTGATACCTTTAAAATGACTGGAGTCACTTTTGAAGTCATCTAACAATTTTTAAGAACCTACTGCCGGTACTTCTGGCTGCCTAAATTGTTTAAATTCAGCACTTTTTGAATCAGCCTAGGATGCTAATCATTGGAAATTTTATACCAACCCAATTACTGATTCACATCACTTTAGGGTAGCTTGGGTTTTGTTTTTAACATTGTTTCCTGCGGGTATGTATTGATACCTCCAGAACATACTACTTAATATGTGGCTTTAGAAAGTATCTTTAAAAGGACTTCTAAAAATAATGATATCCATCGCTTGCAATGTGAAGTTACACCTCTTAAAATTCCTACATCCGTGATAAACCTCGCTCTCTCACTATTTGACTTAATCCACCAGATGTCCTCAGTAAACATTCAAAATACATCAAGGTCATTGCCAGCTAAGGTATCATTCTCAAACAGCACTTTAAAGTAAAGAAATAGGAAGAATTCTGCTACAGTGAGAGGCTGTGTAAGGACTTAAATATAAAGCAATTTCTTTCTCAGAGATGATTTTGGAAATGAAGCTTCCTAGTCAAGTAATCTACATTTATTATTTGTACCATAGTTCATTTCTTCTTGAGAAATATTTATAATACAGCATCAAACATAGTTCAGTATTTTAAGCTTCCTTAAATTAAAAAATGAGAATTTAGAGTCTTTACTTAGTTTAGAAATTAATATTATGCCTTTTGAAAAGAAAGAAGGATTTTTTTTTATCAGTTTTTCGATATAATGTATGAGAGTTCCTTTAGCAATTTTTACCACTGCCCCTCTAGAGGTGGGTAAGTAGTACAGAAGGGGGCCTCTTGATGTCAGCCTATAGAGGGACCACAACTCATAAGGGTTCAGAAATTCCCCCACTCTGGTTCTACCTTGATCCATCCCCAAAAGAAATAGCTTATATTTTAGATTTTTTTGTAATGTCAGTATCCAGCTTGAACACTCAGATATTTGACTGTCTTTTTCTGTTCTTACCTGTAATTTTTTACTATTAAGTGAAGAATTTTGACTTTTTTCCCCAAGTATTTCAATGACTCTTCTTACCCAAAGCAGAATAATGATCATCTTCACCTTTGTTCTTAATTAAGATATCAAATTGAATCAATAAAATTTTCATTAAGAACAGCAAAGTTTTTCAGAGTGCTCAACTTAGATAATGAAACATGACTTTGCTTTTCCATGTATGTAAAGCTATCTAAAAGAAGTTGGCATGAAAACTATACAGATTAGTGTTGAGTCCTTTAAAAGCTCACTAAAAGGATATTAGTACATTACCTGAAATTCCATAGAGGAATAAGTGATATGCTTCTTGGTTGATACTATTATCATATCTGCTTCCTAAAGAAAAGCTCTTCATTCCATATATCACTTTTTAAAATTGAAATATAGTTGATTTACAATATTGTGTTTCAGGTGTACAGCATAGTGATTCAGTACCTTTGCAGATTATATTCCATTATAAATTATTATGAGATAATAGGTCTAAATATAAAATTAATCACTACCTGTCATAGAACTTTAAAATTCTTAATTTATTATATCATAAAGATATTAAAATGATTCATAATACTACTATTTTTAAACATTTAATATTTTGGCATACTTTCTTTTTATTTATTTATTTTTAAACTTTATATTGGAGTACATTTTATTTACAGCGTTGTGTTAGTTTCAGGTGTACAGCAAAGTTATTTAGTTACATATATGTGTGTGTGTTTATATATATATGTGTGTGTGTATATATATATATATATATATACATATATATGTACACACACACACACATAATTTCTCTTTCAGATTCTTTTCCCATACATGTTCTTACAGAGTATTGAGTAGAGTTCCTTGTGCTATACAATAGGTCCTTGAATGATTAGCTGTTTTTTATGTAGTAGTGTGTGTATGTTAATCCCAACCTCCTAATTTATCCCTCCCCCATCTTTCCCCTTTGGTAACCATAAGTGTGTTTTCTAGGTCTGTGAATCTGTTTCTGTTTTGTAAATAAGTTCATTTGTATCATTTTTTTAGATTCCACATATAAATGATATATTTGTCTTTCTTTGTCTGACTTACTTCACTTAGTATGATAACCTCTAGATCCATCCATGTTGCCGCAAGTGGCATTATATCGTTCTTTTTTTATTGCTGAGTAATATTGCATTGTATATATGTACCATATCTTCTTTATCCATTCCTCTGTAGAAGTACATTTAGGTTGTTTCTGTGTCTTGGTTGTTGTAAATAGTGCAGCAATGAACACTAGTGTGCATTTTATGTCTTTGAAGTACGGTTTTCTCTGGATATATGCCCAAGAGTAGGAGTACTGGATCATATGGTAGCTCTACTTTTAGTTTTTTTAAAGGAATCTCCATACTTTTCTCCACAGTGGCTGTACCAATTTGCGTTCCCACCAACAGTGTAGGAAAGTTCCTTTTTCTCCACACCCTCTCCAACGGTTGTTTGTAGACTTATTGATGATGGCCATTCTGACCTGTGTGAGGTAATACCTCATTGTACTTTTGATTGTAGCATTTGTCTAATAATTAGTGATGTTGAGCATCATTTTATGTGTGTGTTGGCCAGCTGTATGTCTTCTTTGAAGAAATGTCTATTTAGGTCTTCTGCCCATTTTTCGATTTTGCATTTTTAATAAGGAAAATACAACTTTGGAGGACAATTCTAGTGCCAAATCTCCCTCCCTGAGGGATCAGCTAAGTTTGTAGCTGCCCAACCCTGCTTCCCTCTCCCCTCTTCTACAGATATTGACCACAAACACCCCTAATAAAAATCTTATATGTTCAATTTTCTCTCAAAGTCTGCTTTGTGGAGAACTCAACTTGCAAAAAATATTTGAGACATAAGATTATATACAGTTTGTGAGAGAAAAATTCATTCAGAGTGATAACTCACATGATTTATATAAAGCAGTATAATGGTATTTAAATAACTCTAGATTATCTAAATGTAAAAACTATAACTCACGATGAGAGATTGTGCTAGTATGTGTGCATATGTGTGATGCAGTAGAAATAAATATTTAGGTCTGTGGCAGACAAAGTGAATTTTAAAAGAAATATTAAATTTTCTACTTCTTCTTTACTAACCAAAATGACACTAGGTTCAGAGCAACATTTTATCTTATCCCAGGCAAAATACTTATTTTTCTAGCTTGTCTTTGCCATATAACATATTTCAGGTTTGTGAGATAGAAACAGCATCCTGCTCCGTGTCCTGGGAAATGGAAAAATGGGAATGGGAAGATAGGTTTGGCACCTCCCTTTCTATCATTCTTTCCACCTGAAGCCTGGATGTGCAATCTGGAGCTGAAGCATCCATGCATTTGCTATGAGGAGAGGGGACAAAGGGACAAGGTTAGAGGATCCCGAGATACTGGTCCTTACATCACTGAGCTGCTGAACAAGCCTCAGCAGCCATCTCTTCCCAGACTACCTGATATGTGTGGACAATAAACCCCTTTACTTAAAACAAAGAGGCCTTGAATTAAATTTGTTTGTTTGTTTAGAATAAACTTCCCTATTTAATTAAATATATAGGTATACCAGAAAAACCCCATGTCACTGGGAATTCTATTGGAAGAATGTCACATCTTCCAGAAACAGTGTGTGCCATCTGAGGAAGCCAAAGTTTCTCTTTTATTTTTTATGTTATTGTTTTCTTTTTGTTTTTAACATCTTTATTGGAGTATAATTGCTTTACAATGGTGTGTTAGTTTCCGCTTTACAACAAAGTGAATCAGCTATACATATACATATATCCCCATATCTCTTCCCTCTTGACTCTTTAGGAAGATATGAAAACCACGTTTTGTCATGAAATTTAAAAAATCAATAAATCCCTTTAGCTCTGTTTAATGTATTCAGAATATATTAAAGCATCACATTTTACATAAAGGATGAAGAGAGGAAAATTAGTCTTTTACGTTCTGGTGGGTGATTGGGAATAAAAGAGAGTGATGTCAGAGGCCAAAGCTCTCATCCGTACTCATCCTCTGCCTCGTCTACACATCAGGCTGGGTGCTGTAGAGGTGTCTCCAAATTTAACTGAGGGAACACAGTGTCAGGAAGCTGTAGGT
The DNA here is from genome assembly GCF_002837175.3 of Physeter macrocephalus. Lineage (NCBI taxonomy): Eukaryota > Metazoa > Chordata > Mammalia > Artiodactyla > Physeteridae > Physeter > Physeter macrocephalus. The sequence goes on from NC_041218.1 coordinate 82,587,785, forward strand.
TCTTAGGAAATATCTACCCTTCAGTTCAACCATGTTAAAATTCCCTGTCAATAGGGACATGAACAAGGCAGAGGAGAGTGGGTAACTAGATGAGCCTGAGGCTGTGGCCCTGGTTCCTCAAAGCTTGTTTGGCATATTGGGAAGAATGGAATTAAATATCTGGCCTGGGATCCCTTTCTGGCCTTTAGGAGTTGAGGTAAGGATGCTCTGGGGAAAGAAAGCAAGCAGGCACCTGGTCTAATCTTCTTCTAAACATACTAATAATACACCTGCTAGAAAATAGACCAATATTTATCAGGAGTAGAATTTTACCTATTGTATTCTCTTAGCAGGCATTCCCTGGTTTAGGATTGCTTATGGTAAACAAATCTAGTATGTATGGATTTCTGAAATATGACTCCAAACAGTGTCATTTAAGCTATGCAAATATCTGAGTGCAAAATGGAGATGTTTGGTAACCTATGATGCTCCTTATTATGAGTGGTAGCCCTGTGCACCTTATTAAAGACTTCATGCATTATTCTGGGCCACGGAGAATGACGTGTGAAGAAGGGACCTGGGACCTGGTGTGTCCAGACCTCTCCCTTCTTCATCTGATCCTGACTACTTGTATTCTTGACATTATTAGTAAAGCTTGACGGTGGATAAGATATCTGACTTTTGTGTTAGTTGGATCTGACAACCCAATCTTTGAGTTAGCTCACATGTGTAGGGCCTTTAATTGCCCTTCGGATATACAAAGTGTATGCAAAGGTGCTGAGAGGGCCAGGAGACTATTAGAGACCTTACTCTGGAAAAAATGCTACAGTACTCAGGGAAAATATGTTTGGTCCAATCTTGGCGAAGTTAGTGTGATCCAATAATTTCAGTAGAATAAAAGCTTTGTGAGAATGGAGAATTTTTTTTTCTCTCTTTGGCTCACTCTATTTCTAATAGATTTACTGAGCACATAGTAGGTTCCCAATAAATATATTAAATAAATGTATGAATAAACAAATACATACTTAATAATTGAAATGGCCTTTTCAGGTACTTCGCCCTCTGCTTGGATGTCTCGGGTGTGTGCTCAGTGTTTTAACTCTTTTGCTCCTCTCTAGATAACTTCAATGTATATGTAGTAAGAGCTTATGTAACCATGTGACAAAGTGGGGGTGAGGAGGTCACTGAATTAATGTTGGAGTCTTCTGAATCTCCTGAGCTCTCTGCTGCAGTTAAAGTAGGAGTGATCTCAAATGCCAGTGTCTTGGCATCAGATGTTGAGAGCTATAGTCCTACCTATTTGCCTCCTTCCATAATGTCCATGAATAAATTGCCTTCTTTGTTTACAATCCATGCGGGCCCATACTTATCCACTGGCCCTCACAAATTTCCCTCTCCCCTCACATGGACATGTTGGAACTTCTAGTTTCCTTGTACACATCACAAAAGACCCAAGAGCACTGCCTTGCAGTAATTATATTTGCCTTTTAAAGACTTCCTTTTTGCCATTTCTCCCATGCCTATTGCACATGGCGCTATCACTAAAGCTGGAAATATACAGGGAGTGGATGGGGCAGGGTTGTCTGCAGACCTCTGACTCTTCTCTCAAAGAAACACACCATTAATTAGATGTGCCTAGGTTTTATTCTGGTTAATTTGATTTCAACTTGGAAATCCCAGTCTATAATTCCCATTTTCCCTACATTACTCTTCTTCTTCTGTGAGCCCTGCAAGAGGGAAGGAGGTAGATTTTGGCTTTTTGTTTCCTTTGTCTCATATCCTGCTAGTGTCCTAGAAGATAGGCCTCCTGGATCACCTACCACATGAGTCATGGTAATCTTTCAGCAGAATGGACTAAAAACCATAATCTGAATTCTCCAGGCTTGAATATAATATTTTTAATATTAAAGTCATTTAGAGACTTATTTCTCTATAAGTAGTTTTGGCATTGATAACCATTGCCAAACTAAACCTGTGAGGAAATTCAGCCTCAGGACTCAAAGCTGACCAATGACCTTTTTGTTCTAGGTGGTCCCTGTCTGTTCCTTTTTAAATAATACACTATCTGATTAGGACTTGCCCTTGGAAGGCTGTAAGGGAACATGTTTTCAGGGCAAAACAAAATCAATGTTCTAATACTTGCAATTTATGGTCTCTGTTACCCAGAGTCAAAAAGGCCCTCCCACCTTCTCTCATTTCCTTTCCACTCTCCTCCGCAAATTCCCAGCCTTCCTTACACGGCAGCAGCAAATGGTGCTTGCCTCCCATTATAGATTGGAATTCAAAGATATCAAAGTTGCACAAAAAAAAAAAAAAAAAAAAAAAGCTGATGGAAAGAGAAGCTAAGGAAAGTGAAGTAGTGGTGGATGAAGTCATGGAGAAAATGTTGTTTGAGGGATATGAGGTCGATGAGTGTGTGTTCCTCTCTAGTCAATGCAGTAGCTCAGGTAGGAGGCTCCAAGTCCAGGGAAATGGATTCTCTGTCTAGACAAGAGCGCCATTGAACAACCCTTAACAAGAGAGCTCTGCCCCTGCCGTCTTTGATTACTGGCAGATACTTGAGCCATCCTCACAGTGAGCAAGACAAGGACACAGATAGCTGACAGTGAAGATTGGTGAGTGATCAGAGTTGATTAATAGAGTGCGGTGAAATCTAATGTTTGAAGGGAGAGGATATCAGGTTAGTTAGTAGAAACAGAATGTGGGAAGGCAATGAGTTCAGGAGAGTGGGTACAGGTTGATCAGTAAGGCATTGGGAGAGAAATCGAGAAAATAAGGAGAGGAAAACTGTAAGTGTTTATATTCTGATGGCTATAAAATGAGGAAAGAGAGGGCAGAGTGGGAGTTTAATCAAGTAGTTAAGAGCTTTATGCATATAGCATTAGAAAGAGAAACCATGTGCAAATGAATTAATCAGCACTGTACTTACAGATGGAGTCATGCAGGGACTGGTTAGGCCCATCCTGGGAAATGTCCAGGGAAAATTTGGGAGGGTTTGTGCTGCAGAGAAAGAGCAAAGTCTGGATGTAACATATCTGAGTTTTACCAGCCTTACCACTGAGAAAGATACTTGTGTGAGAGAGAGATTCTACACAACTGCAGGGGAAACCTTTGCTGGCTACCTAATAGTATGTATAGAAAACCAAGGATCAGCACAATTTAGAGAAATTAACAGCATGAAATAGAAAGACCAAATATAGACAATCAGAACAAATGACACGGAAGAGAACAGATAATTTAGGGAACAAAGGAAAGAAATTTTGATTAGTGTCCTCGGAGGGATTATAGAGGATGCTGAGTCTTTTTTTAAAATTTTGTTTATTTTTGGCTGCGTTGGGTCTTCGTTGCTGAGTGCGGGCTTTCTCTAGTTGTGGCGAGCGGCGGTTCTTCTTCATTGCGGTGCATGGGCTTCTCATTGCAGTGGCTTCTCTTGTTGCAGAGCATGGGCTCTAGGTGCGTGGGCTTCCGTAGTTGCAGCACACGAGCTCAGTAGTTGCGGCATGCGGGCTTAGTTGCTCCGCGGCATGTGGGATCTTCCCAGACCAGGGCTCGAGCCCACGTCCCCTGCATTGGCAGGTGGATTCTTAATCACTGCGTCACCAGGGAAGTCCCGAGGATACTGATTCTGAAAAGAAGACCAGGCTTCCAAAAAAAGAAACAACCAGAGAAGAACAAAAAGTTTCGGGAATATTAAAAAGAGACTGAAAAGTTAAAAAAAAATTAAAGGGGTAGTTATTAAAAGTTAAATGACTATAGAGCAAATAAATAATCTGATAGGTAGAGTCAAAAAATAGCCCAGACATTCCTAAAGAAAACAAAACCTTTCCACAGCTTCCTAAAGAGGGTTACATATGGAAATAGATCAAAAGGTAGGAGTAGGAAGAAAAATCAAAGACATAAGAAAGGAATCTTTCCTTGCTTTGAAGAAAAGCATACTTTTTCATACTTAAAGGAGCTCTGTAGATTGAGCAAAATAACTGAGAAAAGACTGGCACTTATACAGACCCTGCAAAAAGTGTTACAACCCCAAGGATACAGAAAGGCATCTACAATTTTTCTTTTTTAAAAGGATAAAAAAATAGGTGGACTTCAGACAGCTCCTCTTAAATAATGAATACAAGCAGAAACTGAAGTATATTTTCACAGTCCTAAAAAAGGTGGGAGAGAACCTAGAATTTATTATCCAGGAAAATTATCATGAATATATGAAGGAAAATAAGTATATTTTTAGATGTCTGAGGATGCTGACATTATACCTACCATGTTTAGAACTTCTCTTAAAGATTTGCTCAAGTAGGTACTACTGTATGTCAAAAGGTAAGTCCAGGGGCTTCCCTGGTGGCGCAGTGGTTGCGCGTCCGCCTGCCGGTGCAGGGGAGCCGGGTTCGTGCCCCGGTCTGGGAGGATCCCGCGTGCCGCGGAGCGGCTGGGCCCGTGAGCCATGGCCGCTGGGCCTGCGCGTCCGGAGCCTGTGCTCCGCGACGGGAGAGGCCACAGCAGAGGGAGGCCCGCGTACCACGCAAAAGAAAAAAAAAAAAGGTAAGTCCAAAAATGGAGATAACATGATAGTTAAGAAGCAGTGGTTAGAAAAGAGAGAGTGATTATTAAAGGAACTTACAGTTATTTCTAAAGAGCTGTAACTTTAGGAAGACACAAATTTCCAAAACAAAAGTGGTCATGTTAACTGTGAAGGCTGATCTCTTTTATCTGTGATCCTCAGGAAGTTAGGTTGCTCTGGATGTGAAAGGTAGGTGATTTCAGTAGGTCTTCCAGGCTTCTAGGTAGAGAATGTGTTATAAACAAAGCATAGAGACAGGAAAGAAGAAGTGGGTCTGAGGAGTAGCAAATGGACCAATTACACTGAGTCACTGTTGGACAAGAATTGGAGATTAGGATGGAAACATTGATAAGAATTAGAGGATTCTTGACATTGAAATTAAAGTGAACAAATAGAATGTTGATTATTTTTAACAGCTTTTTGTAGTAGAACAAAGCAACAACAAAATAAAAACAATCTCAAAGTTTTTCCAAGGACCAGTCTTCGTGCCTTTTGTTTTCTGGTCGGAAGAGAATACAATTACAATGATGCTAATTAGTACTCTTCTTCTATCTTCCATATTTTTGTTCTTACATGTAATTATTTTATCTTTGTGGTGGTCTGGCTGTAGTCTGAAAGTCACTCATATGAGTAAGATAGGTAGATGGTGGCATTTTCTACACCTCCATATAATAATTCAAATAATGCTGTAGCTTATTGTGAATACCCTAATAATTAATATTATGTTTTTATTAATTTAAAATATAACAGAGCAGGTGTACAAATACAAGAGAGAGTTTTAATATGCTTCAGCTGATGTGATGGGCAAAATTTGGTGTTATCTATATGAAGAATATGTGTATGGAGCACTGATAAATAATGTTACCCTGAGTAGTGTTGTTTTACCATGTATTATCATGCCAGTAGAAAGTCATGAGTGGAATCTTCCTAAGGATGTCTTTAAAAATGCATACAGAAGATGGCGGAAGAGTAAGACGCGGAGATCACCTTCCTCCTCACAGATACATCAGAAACACAGCTACACGTGGAACTTCTCCTATAGAACACCCACCGAACGCTGGCAGAAGACCTCAGACCTCACAAAAGGCAAGAAACCCCCCACGTACCTGGGTAGGCAAAAGAAAAAAGAATAAACAGAGACGAAGAATAGGGACGGGACCTGCAACAGTGGGAGGGAGCCGGGAAGGAGGAAAGGTTCCCACACACTAGAAGCCCCTTCGCGGGCGGAGACTG
>NC_041218.1:82599254-82653077 GCF_002837175.3 Physeter macrocephalus
TATGCTAACACATATATATGGAATCTAAGAAAAAAAATGTTATGAAGAGATTAGTGGTAGGACGGGAATAAAACACAGACCTACTAGAGCATGGACTTGAGGACATGGGGAGGGGGAAGGGTAAGCTGTGACGAAGTGAGAGAGTGGCAGGGACATATATGCACTACCAAATGTAAATTAGATAGCTAGTGGGAAGCTGCCGCATGGCACAGGCAGATCACCTCTGTGCTTTGTGACCTTGAGAGGGGTGGGATAGGGAGGGTGGGAGGGAGGGAGACGCAAGAGGGAAGAGATATGGGAACATATGTATATGTATAACTGATTCACTTTGTTGTAAAGGAGAAACTAACACACTATTGTAAAACAGTTATACTCCAATAAAGATGTTAAAAAAAAATGCATACATGTTAGTTGTTACCCTATAGTGATGGGTTTCATTAAATTACACTGGTAGTAGCAACCTTACTTTGGTTGGTTGTGTGTCCACTTATAAATAGTCTACCAAAATTATCACCATAAGTGACATTACAAAGAACACTACAAAAAATTGTTTGCAAGTTTTAAAATCCACAATAAAGAGAACAAAACTTTTGTATGAAATTCCTTGCCAAGTTTCAGTTTTTGTTTAAAAAACTGAAAGAAGGGAAGGAGGGAGTGTTAAAAGGAAGAAACCCTGAAAAAAATTGTTTTTTAATTTATTCTGTCATTAAAGTCAAATATTTTTTCAAATTATAGATTTTCCTCATTAACCTTAAGTGGCAAGGAGTCAAAATAGTTAAGGTAGATAGTTATTTTTCTTAAAGGAAAAACAGGTTCTTTTCTTTCATGGAGCTTACTTTCTGTGTCACCTTGGGGCCTCTGAGAAGCAGATACCAAGGTGGGTCTAGATATGCAAGTGATTTACACGGGAAATGCATGTAAAGGATAAAGAGGGTAGGGAGTGGAGGGGGGTGTGGAGATCCCTCAGATGGCTATGTCCCTGATGCCTGACCCTGGACACCCATGACAGAAAAGGGAAGGAAGGAGGATTGGGGAGGAAAGGCTTCCTACTTCAGTGGAGCCTGAGAAAGACTTGCTCAGGACTTTCAAGAGTCTTTGAGCACTGGTTGCCCATTGGAGGAGTCCTGGGTTCAGGTAGAAACGGACCGGCTCTATACCAGTGTTCTGCCCAGTCAGTGGTCAGGAGCTGTCCAGTGGACGCGTGGCCTTGATGAAAGTTAGGGTGTGGTCGCTGGAGGCTGTCACATCAGCAGGTAGCCATCTCTGAGCCATACAACTCCTTATTTTCTCACCTGTCGTTTTCCTTTCTTACTTTCTCTTATTTGGGGTAAGCACCAGCCAATAAGAAATGTTGTGTTCTGTTTGTATTTATTTGGCTGAATATTTACAACCTCTTCCCTCTTCTGGTCCATTGCTGATTTTTTTCATAATATACTAGAGCAGCTGGCCAAAAAAGGGAATTTAATGGAAGTGATGTTTTAGACTTCTGACTCACTTAACTCTGACAATTTGGTGGCTATTTTAAGGCTATTAGAAAAATGTGATTGATTAACAATTTTCTAACCTTTGTTTCCCATACCTAGACAGAAATGCTTTTTCCTAACATGTGAATTTATTACCACACATATGTGGGAAGCAAATGGGGACTGACTGTGGTTGAGTTTCCTTAGCCCATACAGTTACAGAAAAGTTGTTGAATACAATCTCAGCCATAAAGTTGAAGTAATTATTTTACCTCTGTTAAGTCTAAATTCTCTAACCTAGTAACACATGATACAATTTGATAGACTATTGTAATGGGTTATATAACTGACAAAGTAAACTTTATTAAGGACTATAAAAGAATGTCTCTTTGGTAGAATAGCTGCAGGTTGTTATAGAGGCTTCAATTTTATGTAAAAGAAATAATGCATTATAAAAGGATTTATTACATGAGAGTTCTCAACCAAGGTCAATGAAAAATCTTGATAGACTGTAACAAAAAAGTCTATGAAGTTTAAAATACCCATTTTAATAACTTGGGGGAATTTGATCTGAAACCATGGAGAAAGAATCAAGAACTTTTTCTTGGCCTACTAAGAGGTTAGCTCTTGATATTTGGAAAAAACTGCGTAAAAATATTGAAACACACAAAAAATTTGCATGTTTCTAGAGTGGTTTAATTGTGAGACATAATAGATGAGAATAGATATATGATCATTTCTGGACATAAGATTCAAAAACTTGTGCTGTGCAGATGTAAAAAGGATACAATCACAGAGGATATCTCTTCGCTTTCTTGGTAAATGGTGTGAATATTTTGAGAAAAACATGTTCACTCATCTAGTATTTAGGTCTTAGGTCTTCATAAATATAATATCCAACAAGCTGTAGCCCATAATTCTCCCAGTTCTACAATTATCCTGTACCATGGCAAGACTTCAGGGTAATCAATTCATTCATCAGTATCCCAAATTATAACCAAATTAAGTGCATATTAAATTTGACAGCCAACATTTGCTAAATACTTGCCACCCTATTCTTTTAAAAACTTTAAAATATTTAAGGCTTCACGTTTAATTTTTAATATTGAGACCTCGGTAACTGGCCTTCAGAACCCTCTTTGAAGGAAGCATTTGTCACAGTAAAGATATGACTGAGGTAATGTGCTGGTTGGGTTGCTGTGCTGAAGGCTTGTCATGGTAGAGGATAATTATGTTGAATTATCCTTGTATTCAATACAATACACTTCAATTAATTATTATTAAGCTTTTACCTATCTTGTTTTAAGAATCTACTTTTGCTCCTGAGTGCAACTGGCATCAAAATATATTCACAATATTGTATTTTTCAGCAGCACTGTTGAAGCTTGTATTAATTGGCTAGAACTACTGTAACAAAGTACTGCAGACTTGGTGGCTTAAACAGCAGACAATTATTTTGTCAAAATTCTGGAGGCTAGACATCTGAGATCAAGGTGTTGGAAAGGTTGGTTTCTTCTAAGGCCCTCTTTCCTTGACCTGTAGATTGCTGTCTTCTTCTGGTATCTACACGGTCTTCCCTCTGTGTGTATGTCTGGATCCTAACCTTTTTTTTTTTTTTTTTTTTACAAGGACACCAGTCATACCTGGTTAGGGCCCACCCATATGACCTCATTTTACCTTAATTACGTCCTATGTCCAAATACACTCACATTTTGTGGTACTAGCGGTTAGGACTTCAACATACAACTTTTTCGTGGGGGGTGGAACACAGTTCAGCTCATAACAAGGCGTATAGAGAGAGACAGATTTGAAAATTGTCTTCAGGTTTGGAAATAAGAATCAAGTTTAATTGTATAAAAAAATATTTTTACTCTTGCTTCATTTTATGTCCTATTGTGATGTGTGTAGTGTGTGCGTGCGTATGTGTGGTGTGCAAAATCCTTGTGGGATCACCAATTTACTCAAATATATAAGTTTTGATATAAGAAGTGAAAATCGATACTTTCGAGTTCATTTTAGTTTTCCATTTTCCTAAAAATTTGAGACACGCTGGCAGAACTCAACTTAATTAGTCATGTTAGCAAAGTCTATTCTTGTCATGGGAGGTTTCCCGTATTTTCCAGCATGAGCTTCATAACTTCATAACTTTCTGGAACAACACCTTAACAGATTATTTCTGAGCATGGTTAACTGGAGCATGACTCTAAAGGGTTTACTCTCCACTAATGACAACTCATATACTTGAGTTTGGCAAATGATGATAAATGGTAATTTTCAATCGTGAAATGGGTTTTTTGGAAAACATGGCAAAGAGGGTCAGCAAATGATGATGAGAATACTCTAAAAATGTGGGCAGTTGACTGCCAAAAATGTGGGCAGTTGACTGCCAAATAATATTGACAATTCGTGGTCAAATTGATCAAAATGTTAACAGCATAACAAAATGCACATGCTGATATGGGTAGTAACTTTACCACTAATGGTAATTTCTTAGGTAAATATAATTTATTACTAAAGATCATTTAGAATGGCAGGTTTCATGGAGCTTATTTGTTAGATCATCATTATATTTAGACTCAACATTTTGAGATTAACAAAATAATTTCTCAAACTGTATCTCCAACACAGAACACTTTCTTTATCTTGCTTCCTAGTCAGTCAATCCCTTATATTGATACTCTTAGAAGAAAGTCTTATTTAGGGCCAGGAAGAGATAAAGACAGGGAGTTGGCTCTGCCATCTAACTTATAACCATTTCCAGGAGGTTATTCATCTATTTTATAATGTGAATTAAAATATGTCCTTTCTGTCTGTCTGGTTTCTCTAAACTGAGTTTTTAGAGGGTGAGGACTACATTTTTATATTTAATCACTGCATGGGGTGTCTTAAGTGATTTTTGTTGACTTTGATGTATATTTGAACCTTAAAGAGTCTGTATATTTAATAATCTCAAACAGATAAATTAATTTTCATAAATATGAAAGAACAGGTTAATTAAAATGATGTAGAGGGAAACATTTGTATACATGATTGCAATAGTTCACTAACTCTACTAGAGTTAAAATATTTATTTAGAAAACAAGCAAATATTTTCTAAGATGTGGATGGATTTCCTCAACAGGGGAATTCATATTAATGTAGACATTTATTTTGTTAGGAATATCATTCTTAAGTTTTCTCTAATTAAAAAAGAAACATTTTGGTAAAACTATTTAAATAAAGCAAAAATTTGTCCTGTAGAAATAGAAATTCTCCTATAGGCAGTCCCTATTTTATATATACAATATATATATATACCTCCTGTAACCATCTCTGTTAACAGTTTGAAAATGTATCTTCCAAAGTCTATTCACATTTAAATGTAGTTTTAAAAATACAACTGAAGGGAGAAGCTGTCTAACAGCAGCTTCAATTTGTTTTGCAAATTGTTTAAAAAAAAAAACCAAAAACCTGACACGCTGTGTCTTTTCTGACATTATTCATAACTCCATCTCATTCTTCTCAATATTGCATTATACTGTTTTTAATTAGTTTTCATGATTTACTTTAATCAAATTCCTATTTAACGATGTGCATATTGGTTAAATCTCATTTGGCTGAATTTCACTGAAATCTGCATAAGCTTGGTTAAGCTAAAAGAGAATTAATTAGACAGTTCCTGGGATATCACATGTAATCCCAGGAAGAGCTGTGACAGTCAAATCTAGGGAAAATGAGAGAAGAGAACAATTAGCCTTGGTCAGGGTTGCAAAGCAGCAATGTGATTCACAGTGCCCAATCTTCAGTGGGCAGTTCTCCTGGTAAAGGGGCTGACAAACAACCTAACAGGTGGTTTTTCACAATCTTTAAATTTTTTACAATTCTTTTACTAATCCAGGCAATATTATAATCACAGATGTAATGAACATCGGATCAGTACCGGCTACATAATTTGCATGGCTCAGTGCGAGAAGAAAATGTGAGGCACCTTGTTCAAATGTTCAAAGAATTTCAAGATAATAACAACGAAGCATTGATTAAGCCAAGAACGGGGTCCTTCTAACACAGAGCTCTCTGTGACAGTACAGGCTGAGTGCTCATGAAACCAGCCCTGGATCTGAGCTATCTGCCAAAATTCCATACAATATTTTTATAAATCCTACTAAAAATTGAAAGGTAAAGAATAATAAGTCTGGGGCTTCCCTGGTGGCGCAGTGCTTGCGCGTCCGCCTGCCGATGCAGGGGAACCGGGTTCGCGCCCCGGTCTGGGAGGATCCCACATGCCGCGGAGCGGCTGGGCCCGTGAGCTGTGGCCGCTGAGCCCGCGCGTCCGGAGCCTGTGCTCCGCAATGGGCGAGGCCACAACAGAGGGAGGCCCGCATACCACAAAAAAAAAAAAAAAAAACCAAAAAAAAAAAAAAAGAATAATAAGTCTAAAATTTGAGTCTGTATGCATCTTTATCTGTCCTTTCCCCTAAAATTATTTTTCTACAAAAGTTTGAATCACAGTTATGTATAGGACACTTTGACTAGCTAAATAAGGATACACAATGGAAAGCTCATACGCTAAAAATAAAAATATTTTTCATTTCTTTTTTAATTCAAAGTTTTATTTTGCCCATGTAGGTCAAAGTGTATTTATTCCTAGGAGTATTTATCTCCCCAGTTGAACTCATATGTCACCATAAATCAATGCTGTCATTTGAGAGTAAGGAAGGGAGCAGTGTTACGGTTGGTTTAGCAGATGAAAGGTTTAATGGTAAATTATTCAGGGCATGTGGATGTTCTGTTATTGGCACCTGAGACAACTAGTTCAGTAATCTAGTTATGTTAGCTATTGTGTCCTAAAATTCATCCTATTTGTTTTTGTTTGTTGACAGTCAAAACTGTTTATTTTACTTGTAGGTCTTAGATATCCCTAAATTAACAGCAAATGTTTATGTTAATGGGGGATGTGCTTCTGTTTATTAAAGACTGTCATGGTGCCTTAGCTCAACTCACAGCTGGCTCCCCCATTCAGAAGAGTGGTAGCACTAACCTAGTGGGGGAGCTGCTAAATGAAGGGCAACAATCTGGAAACTGACTAAAAGGAAATAATTTCTAGCGTGTGAACAATTTTCCTAGTTATCCAAATTTGGAGCTATATGTGTGAGTTTTTTTAAAAGCATAGAAGCCTTTTTTAAGATTATAATTTTCTTTTTTATGGCCGAATTATGTTTTTATTTTCTTTAGAAAATCTTTGCCTGTTTCTCTTTCCCATTAATTAATTTCAAAATTCTTACTAAAAAGTAACAAAGCAGTAGAAAGCAATAGAAGAAATACTACTTGCTTAACAAATGATACTTTTAATGAAGTTTAAGGAAATTATATGTAGTATAACTGAATTTTATATGCAATTTAGAGTCTCATGTCATTTTTCAAAGCAGCTCCTCAAAGGCAGGCAAGTTAATATCAATACAACTTTGAAAAGCTATATTTTCTCTCTGGCTAGTACAGTGTTTTCTTAAAAATCAATGTCTAGATGTGGCTGCTCTCTATGGAGATTATAAATATGCAAAGAAAATTTTAAATAAGTAGCAGACTTACAAAGAAAGAATGGTTTGTGAAAGTAATGAGGAAATACAAAGAAGAATTCATTAAGCTGCACAACACGGAAACATTGGTGCAAATATTTTAATCAGAGATCTAGAGATCATTCAGTTCAGGTACCATTCAATTCTGGACTTTGGACAACCAAATATTAGCTGTTGACTTAAAAATATAACATGTCACATGCAATTTGTTTTTAGACATACAGCCAGGCCATTGACCTCTAGTTCATTGTTGATCCTTCCCCAACCTCCCCTCACCACATACTTTCACCAAAACAGTGTAAGCTTCTCAGTACACGAGATTGTCAATTTCTCTCCACACATTAAGGACCCAAATCAAAGCTGCCTTGCATAGTTCCTGGAATATCAAGGTGCTAACAGCCTCTTTCTGTAAAGAAAACACTTTATAGTTGTTAATGCAGAGGCTCAGCAAGGGTTAGTGACTTACCCAAAGGTGTGCAAACTGAATCTAACAGCTAAGTCTAGGGTCACTGCCTTCTGTGTTTCACAAAGCTGTCCTCTAGGGTGGAAGCCAGGGATATCTAACATTTAAATAACAACCAATATTACATGTGAGTCGAGAAGATAGGAGTTCAGCATCACGGGGGCACTACCAGGCTATCAGTCACGTAAATTCTGAGCTAAAACATTGTTGTCAGTGCCAATCGGGACCTAAAACTGATTTTTGAATTTGGTAATTTGGATAAATAGTTTTTGAATCCTTCATTGCATGCTAAATATTCCTTAAGTCTTTTTCAAAAGTCAAAATTCTATGCGCTGCCAAATGGGGTTGATATTTCAAAATTAGTTTACTTAATTTAACATAGTGGTCCTGGGAAGTTTCTTCCCCTTCAAGATTAGGCCTGATTTATCTGATTTGGAAATCTAAATTTAATAAAGACAAGATAATCTCTAAAACTTCATTTTACGATTCCAGACACTATTGCTACTCTGTCGCCAGCTTAGCAATTGTCAACACTTACCTAAAACATAATAGGCGAAAGGTTTTTGACATCCATTTAGCCATACTTGAATTTATTATATTATGATAGTAGGCAGATTGTACAGTTATACTCAAGCACGCCATCATTTTGTATGGGTGTAAAGGTACAGGTTTGTGGTTTAAAGGTATAGATTTGTGGTTAAGAGCGTGGGCTCTGGAGATGGACCACCTAAGATAAACTCTCAATTCCACTACTCAAGTGGACATGGAGAAGCAAAGTAACCTCAATTTCCTAATCCATAGAATAAGTCTCTAGTGAAGCTTAAATGACATAGTGGTTAGAACAGCGGGTGTCCTGCCCTTAATGCCCTAGGTGGGTTGGCTAGTACTACTACTTAGAGAATTGCACAGGCTACAGAGCACAGCTAGGTTTTTTTTTTTGTTTTTTTTTTTTTTGCGGTTCGCGGGCCTCACTGCTGTGGCCTCTCCCGTTGCGGAGCACAAGCTCCGGACGCGCAGGCTCAGCGGCCATGGCTCACGGGCCCAGCCGCTCCGCAGCATGTGGGATCTTCCCGGACCGGGGCACGAACGCGTGTCCCCTGCATCGACAGGCGGAGTCTCAACCACTGCGCCACCAGGGAAGCCTCACAGCTAGGTTTTGAACCTTTGTGTTGAAGTCCGAGGTTATACTGCCTCTCTGTTGCTGCTTTCCCACCTTTTGCCATGATTCCCAGCAGGATAATGTATCCCCAAACATATAAGGAGTGGCAATCTGAGTGCAGAATGACAGTAAACTGTGGCCACATAAAACGATTTTTCCTTCTATTTTGATTTTTATGTCTTCTTTTATTTATTAACCATTTTCTATTGAAGTACAGTTAATTTACAGTGTGTTCGTTTCAGGTGTACAGAAAAGTGATTAAGTTAGACATGTGTATATATATATATATATATATTCTTTTTCAGATTCTTCTCCATTGTAGGTTATTACAAGGTAGTAAATATAGTTCCCTGTGCTATACAGTAGGTCCTTGTTGATCTATTTTATTTTTTAAGGGAATGTTTTATATTTTATTTTTATTGAAGTACAGTTGATTCACAATGTTGTGTTAGTTTCAGGTGTGCAGCAAACTGATTCAGATATATATATGTGTGTGTATATATATATATATATATATATATATATATTCTTTTCAGATTCTTTTCCCTTATAGGTTATTACAAAATATTGAGTACAGTTCCCTGTGCTATACAGTAGGTTCTTGTTGGTTATCTATCCTATTTATAGTAGTGTGTATATGTTAATTGCATCTTCCATATTTATTCCCCCGCCCCCCTTTCCCCTTTGGTAACCATAAGTTTGTTTTCTATGTCTGTGGGTCTATTTCTGTTTTGTTCATTTCTTCTTTTAATTATTTTTTCTACTTTTAAATAAATGTATGACATAAAAATACTGAAAATTTCCCTAAGCTCTAGGCAAGGGAAACGACACAATTTATGCAGCAGTTACCAAAATCCACAAGACAAAATGCAGTCACTTAATCTAGAGCTGCATTCAAACTGGTTTGGAATATGACTGTAAACAATCAGAAAATCAGACTTCTAACTTGGGTATTACTTGCAACATACAGTTGTAAAAAGTAAACCTATCATCTGCTTATAAACCACAAATAAATAAGCATATTATTTGATAACATCCTTATTCATTTTTCAGTCTAATTTAACTACATTTCTATTATATACTTAAGTAAAAGAATAATGAATATTTCTGACATAGCCATGCTTAAGTAATTATATGCTTTTGGAAAACATACATTTAAAAGGTTAATTATGCTGTATTTGGTACTCACTAAATGTGATATGTATGAAATTTAATTATATAGGATTATCTATTTATGGAGCAGATTTCCTTACTAACTGGAAGAGTAATCATGTATTCTAAGTTCATTTTATAAAACATTATATTCTAGAGAAATTTTATTTGGATAAAGCAAACATGTATTTTACATTAAAATATAACTTATTTCACAATCCATATATAGTATTGAGAGAGAGAATGCATTCATTTGTTCCAAGGAGAATATAGGGAGATTAGCTGGACCAGTGCATCACAGTTTTACCTGCTTGTACTGAATGTACTCCATGAGAAGAATAATTATTCCCCTAATATACATTCAGATAATTAGAAAGCTTTTTAAGTTGTTTGTTCAGTCAGTAATGAAAAAGTTACATTGAAAATCACAACTACAAAATTTTAACTGAATCACTAATTTACTTATTAACCAGTGTCTCAGAAAAGTTTTCATCATAGAAGTGAAAAGTTGTATAATTTATTTTTTATATTTTATTTGTTAATATTTGACTTCAGAAATAAATAAGATTATATTTTATCCTTTCCCTTTAGCATAAGCCTTGATGTATCCCTTATTTTTAGCAATAAACGCTAACATATGGGTCCCTGAGCCACTGGCATACATTTTTTTTTTTTAACATCTTTATGGGAGTATAATTGCTTTACAATGCTGTGTTAGTTTCTGCTGTGTAACAAAGTGAATCAGCTGTATGTATACATATATCCCCATATCCCCTCCCTCTTGCGTCTCCCTCCCACCCTCCCTATCCCACTCCTCTAGGCGGTCACAGAGCACCGAGCTGATCTCCCTGTGCTATGCGGCTGCTTCCCACTAGCTATCTATTTTACATTTTACATTTGGCATACATTTTTAAATATAATGGGTGAATTCAACCTCCAAAAACTCGCCTTTTTTCCTTAAGGTCTTTTCTAGGATACCATACCACATGAAAAGAATGAGCAGATAAGTTCTAATTTCCTAAAATTGTATTTCTAAGAACATGACGATTCAGATGCTCCAAAGGAAGTGGTAGGGGAATATCCTGGAGTGTTACCAGAATCACTGTGATGGTTTTATTGACTTTCTTCTCCACAGTTCCGGTTTATTCTACTGTTCCCGGGATCCCCATGTTCTTCACGAGTCCTGGGCATTTACTTCTCCTTCTCCAGGTTTCTCTCACATTTTCTTCAACTCCTGGTATCTTTCTTCCCTTATATGGACCTTGGTTTTATACTTATAAATCATTAATCAATAGATATATTAATAACTGCTAATGTATAAGCATGCTTCTCCAGCTCAGTCAAGATTTAGACATTTTATTGGTAGCAATTCACACACAAAAAAAACAGTTGCATTAAAATTATACTGAAAGGTGAAATGTTGCAGCATAAAGTTCAGGTACAAGGGGATGTGCTGTGGAAAATGTGCCTCAAATTGTACCCATATAAATAGCCCCCTTCTTTCCTGTTGACTTGTAGGACTGGCTGTGATTTATACCAAAAAATAGTTAAAAATGCCTTCCTACAATATAAGGAAAAAAAGATGGAGGCAGGGTTCAGTTGTAACATTTCTTCAGCTTTTCTTTAATATTTAAACTCTGAAAGAATTTTCAGGTAAAAGAAGTCATAGAAGTTCTAAATCTCTCAAAAGGTTATTTTCTCCAAACATGGCAGCTTCTAAACTCTCCTAGAACAGTATTCTTTGGTGCCTTGACTATAATTTTCCAAAGAAGATGACTCTAATTTCCCAGGGTACAGAGTCCAAGTCTCACAACCATTAGTTTGAAAATATGCTTCATAAAATGAGTTCAAAATTTAGCAGTTTTCTACAGAGATTATTCAGAACAAAAAAGTTGTCCCAGGTAGATCTCAGTGAATCAGAATATCTTAATGCAGTCATTCCTATATAGCCTTTATAAAAGGCAGGCTATATTTCCCTGTCAAAAATCACTAAATTATTGATTTTATATTAAGAAATAACACCACTGACATCCTGCATCCTGATTTCTTGCCCAGTTTTTCTCATACAGAGGACTTTGACTTTCTACTGAGTTTCAAAGTCTGAGCCCCGTAGTTTCATTAGGGATGCCAAAAACTGGGACGAGTGAGGGTGATGCCATCCTACGGTTTGTGTTTTAAATAGTCTTTGAGTGAGACATACACAGACCCAGACTGTTGATGCAGAATCCACTTGAGAAGATGGGAATTCCAAAGCAGCATTTCTGATCTACTGCCCTATCTTCCCTTCCCCAGAAACTTACCGCTTTGGGGGTCTCAAAATTATGAGCATCAGGATCTAATGGTGGTGACAATCTTCCTTCACCATACCCTTCAGTCCTTTGTTCCTCTTTTGCTCTCTATGCCAGGGCCACACAGTCTAGACGGTTGTCCAACTGTTCAGTGCTCTTCTATTTTGGAATCTCATGGGTCTGAATGGGGCGAGTCTTCACAGGACTCTCCCATCAGATAATGGCAATCTGGAAAATAATCTGGGCTTTTTACATTATTTTCACACAAGGCATTTCTCTTTCTTAAACTAGGAGACAAAAATGAGAGAATATATTATAATTCTTAGGACAATTCATTTCTCTATTGGTTGAACTTTTATGCTACTGTTATTTTTTCCTCACTTCCTATGCTCCAGACACTAATTGTTTTACATGTGTTATGCTACCTAATTTTCATAATAACTAGATTAACCACTAAAATTGTATCTATTTAACAGATAAAACAACTGAGTCAAAATGGATGCATTATATTGCTTGAGCCAAAGGAGGATAAGAAACGTGGCAAATGATGGTATAGTTATTAAGTGGAAAATGTAGAACCAAATCCAGTATATGTTCATACCCATTATGCTCTTCGACTTCCCATATTCAAGGATTCACCATGTAATTACTGATGGTTTACTTACTATGTGCCAGGCGTCATTGTAGGTGTGAGGGATACCGTGAGCAAAATCACACAAAATTTGCAGAGCCCAGAGCTGTTTCTGTTTGCCTCCTCATCTGAAACAACAGAGTACAGAGCAGACCTTCAAGGCAGGGGTCATGGTCAGCTCCTTGAGCCAAACCCTTCAGTTGGTGAAGTTACTTTTTTTAACCAGCCTTCCTATCCTACCTATATGGCTGACCTAAACTTACTGAAGATCCTTAAAGACAGGCTGTGTCTAGTTGGCAAAACTGGCTCACTTGGTAGATAGTACATTTTGTTAGTTTAATTTTTAAAATAAACTTCTTAATTTTAGAATAGCTTTAGATGACAGAAAAGTCATGAAGGTAGTACAAAGAGAGCCTGTTTACCTCACATCCACTTTCCTCTCATAAACCTTATATTAGTGTGGCACATTTCTCACAAAGAACCAATATTGATACATTGTTATTAACCAAAGCCTATACTTTACTTACTCAGATTTTCTTTGTTTTTACTTAATGCCCTTTTTCTGTTCCAAGATCCAATCCAGGGTACCAAATAACATTAGTATTAAGCATCCTTATGCTCCTCTTGGCTTTGCCTGTTTCTCCAATTTTCCATGTTTTTGATGACCTTGAGAGTTTCAAGGAGTAATGGTCTCTATTTTGTCAACAATGACCCTCAACTGGGATTTGCCCAATATTTTTCTCATGATTAGATGGAGAGTTTGGGGAGGAAGACTAGAGAGATAAAGTATCATTTTCATCACATCATATCAAGTGTACATGTGCTCAATATAACTTACCATTGTTAATGTTGACCTTGAACACATAGCTGAGATGTAATTTATCAGGTTTCTCCACTCTTACATATTTTATCCCCTTTCTACATTGTACTCTTGGGAAGGAAGTTACTTTGTGCAGCCCACACATAAGGAGTGGAGTTATGCTCCATCTTCTTGGCAAGGAGTGTCTACATAAAGTGTTTGGAATTCTTCAGCATGAGAGATGAGTCACTTCTCCCCTACTTATTTACTCATCTTTTCATTCAAGTCTATCAGTAAGTATGGACTCATGGATTTTTATTTTATACTTCAGGTTGTAACCCAGTGCTACGTTATTTATTTATTTTGTTCAAATTTTTCCGTCTGTGGCCATTGGAAGCTCTTTCAGTTGGTTACTGTGTCCTTTTGACCTTTCCCATTATTCTGGCCTGCCTTCCTTCTTTCCTTCCCTCCCTCTCTCCCTCCCTCCCTTCTTTCCTTCCTTTTTTAGTACTTTCTTTCTGATACTTCAAGATGCTTAGACTCAACTTGTATATGCCCTGTCTCAGCCCTAGACTCGGTCATTTTTCCAAGGATCTCTGTTTTTTTTTATTGAATAATGGCATACGAAACTAAGAACTGAGTGCTAGGTGTGCTAATTGCGCTGGAATGTTGTTATTTCTAAGCTCTCTCTTCTGACAGAGAAATGAAATATATGTGTATTCTACCTATGTATTACATATCTGTAAGTAATTCTGTGTGTATGTAGCTGTATCTCTATTAAGCTTAACATGCGTTCTTACTGATGTCTTCAACTGTAATCTATTACCACATGGCTCATCCTAGCTTTCTCCCCTTGCTCGTCTATAAGCTCCCAATAATTGTGTTTTTACCCCAAGGTCTTTGTAACTCATTCTCCGGCCAGTATACTACAAGGAATTGGAAATAAAAAGATGGAAAAAAAGCACCTCTACTCTTGATATTTTTGAAATTGTTCTTCACACCGCTTCCCCAATGACCTTTTAAAAATGGAAATCAGACCATGTTACTCTTATAATTAATAGCCTCTAATGACTTCCCTTTGCTCTTGGAATAAAATCCAATTTTTTTGCCTTGGCCTAAAGAGCCCTGTATGATCAGGCTTCTACCTACTTCTCACTACCTCATCTCAGACTCACTCTCACAGCCTCCTTTCTAGTCATACCAGCTTGCCCGTTTTTATATTCCTTATTCCAATCAGACTTTTGGTTATTTTCTTGTCTTTAGACTTAGATATTTTTTCTTCATCGAATACTTTTTCCTCGGGTCTTCACATATTCAACCTTTGGGTTTCAGCTCAAATATCACCTTTTGAGAGACCTCTTCCTGTGCTGTTCCATCCAATATTGCTTCTTCTAGTTACTTTTCCTCGTTTTCCTCTTTGTTTACTTTCTGGCACCTGATAAGATCGGTAAGTTTCTTGTTAATTGTATGTTTACTTCTGAGTAACAATGCTCACCACCAAGAGCTCCACTAGGGGAGGACTTTGACTATGTACTTTACTGCTACTTTCATTCCTGAGATGCCATGTTTGTGAATAACTTGGCAAACACTGTCAGTAATCTCTTCCATGAGTTTTGGCTCCACACCCAAATCCCTTATCCCCAGTGGGACTGCATGCTCCTGCTTACTCACCTGTAAAACAAGATTGTTTTGGATTCATAAGTCATGCTCTATAGGCTACCTGTTATTATATCTATAAGAGAGCCACAATCAAGGATAAAAAAGAATGCTCCTGTGGGAATGTGGGTGCGAGGGGCAGAAGGGGAGTGCATGCAGGATTTTGTTGAAAAAGGTTTTACACTGAGAAAATGTTTTAATATTTGCTAGTGTGGTTATTCTTCTTTTATACCTTCTACAGCACAACTACCACAATGGTAGTCACATGAGGACTGTCAGAGAGTTGAAACAGAAGTTGTTTCTTTAAGTAGAGTTTCTGAAGATGGGAATAAAATTGTTTTAAGGATGGGAAAGGCATGTTTTCCTGAGAAAGTAGGTGTCTGGGTTAGGTCTTTAGCATATGCAGGAAATTTAGATGGAAGATGTGGAAAGGAAAAAAAAAAAGACAGTGAAGGTCATTTCTCTGGTTTGGAGTCATAGGGAAAGAGACATGATTGTTTAAGGAAGGAATCAGCAGAAGGCATATTCTAGGATAGAGGCAATAAAAGGAGAGGTGTCAGAACTGCCTTGAAAGTCAGAGTTTTTTTCTGGGACATCGGAGAAGATTGTTACAGAAGAGGACTACTGAACACTGACTATACATGCAAACTGTATGTAGAGACTATGGGCACCACTGCTTACCATTTCTGCTTCCAAACAAGTCCATGCACCACAATATTTTGCCTAGGTTTTTGGAGTAGCTTCTAACTGGTCTCCTTGCTTCCATGTTTGCTCACTAGAATCTCTCCACAGCAGGGAAAGTGATCTTGTAAAAATTTAAGTCAGATAATGTCACTCCTTTGCTCACAACCATCTACTAGATTCCCATCTCACCCAGAGGAAAGCCCTTGCACTCCGGCAGCTCCTTTGTGTCTGCAGTCCCCACTGTCTGTCTTCCTCACTGCATCTCTCACTTCCTCCACCACTTGCTCTGTCTGACATAACTACACTGGCCTCTTTCTTGCTGCTCTGGAACAAGCAAGGCAGCCTGCTGACACAGGAGTTTTCAATTTGCTTTTCCTGACCCAAATTCTCTTTCTTCAGTTATATGCCTGGCTTGCCCCCTCACCTCCTTCAGATCTTTGCTTAAATACCATCTTCTCAGTGAAGTCTTCTCTGGCCATTTCAGTTGGAATCCTTGCCTCCCTGTGAGGGTGGGGACTCGTCCTTCCTTCATTTATTTATCTAGGAAATTGATTGTGTACTATAACCAAGGAACTAGGGATAAAGTAGACAAAAATCCCTGTCTTCATAGAGCTCATATTCTAAAGTATAGAGATGAAGAAAAGTGAAATTAATGAGTTTGTGTGTGTGTATTGGAGATAAGTGTTAAGAGGAAAAAGAAAAGTGGGGGAAAAAGAGTGGAATTGCTAGAAGTGGAGGTAGAGACTGTAATTTTACATAGATGTCTTTGAGCTAGACCTCTTAAACTAATAGGCATTTCTAACACAATGAAAAAATCATAAAGTATAAAAATAAACTTTTTTTTTATCCTTGGTTTAGCTCCTAAGTGGGTTTTAAAATCTTCCCAAGTTATCAGTATGTATCAATGTATATCTATGTTACTGAGAGGTGATATAAAATAGTACAGACGTTATACTCCAAATGATTGGATTAAAATGTCATCTCTTACACTTGCTAACCATGTGAACTCAACGTACTTTTCCGTAACTTCATAGCTTCATGCCTTCATCCTCATGCTTCATACCTCATCATGGTAGTATCTACTAGATTTTTTCAATCTTTTTTTAAATTTTGAAATAATTTTAGACTTACAGGTAAGTCAAAAAGGTAATAGAGAGTTCTTATGCTCTTCACTCAGCTTCAAATGTTTACGTCTTACAAAACCACTGTATGTATTAAAACTAAGAAATTAACATTGGTACAATACTATTAACTAAACTACAGATTTTACCAGTTTTTCCACTATTGTTCATTTCCTGTTTCAACATCCATCTAGGATCCTACACTGCATTTAGTTTCCATGTTTCCTGAATTTCCTCCAGCCTGTAACAAGTTTTCAATTTTTCCTTGCCTTTTATGACCTTGATACGTTTGAAGAGCATTGGTCAGGTATTTTGCAGAATGTCAGTCAATACAGATAGATGTCATGTTTTCTCATAGCTAGATTGAGGTTATCCCTTTTGGATAGAGTGCCACAAATGATTGCTCTTTTCACTGCATCATATTAAGCAGTACATTATGTTGATCAGTTATATGATGTTAACTTGATCATTTATTTAGTTACAGTGGTATCTGCTGGGTTTCTCCATTGTAACGTTACTGGTTTTCCTCTTTGTAATTAATAAATACCATGGGGGAGACACATTGAGACTAAGCAAATATTCTGTTTCTTCTCAAACTTTTATCCACTAAATTTAGCATCCATTGATCTTGCTTGCATCATTACTGCAGTACTTTAGTGGTGAATTTCTATTTGATGGAGTTGTTTAGTGGTTTAAATAGGTTAAATAATAAAAGCACAGTGGATGCATAATAATGTTGACCATTAGTATTTTATTAATGAATATTAATAACAGCTACTATTTATTTAGAGTTTACTCTGTATACTGTCCTGCATATCTTATGAATATAACCTTGTTTAATCATCACAACAGCTGTATGAGGAAGGCATAATTGGTATCTTGGTTTTCTTGCTTAACCAGTATCACAGACTGGTTAAGCAAGAAAACCAAGGAGAGTCTTTTAGCCACTAAAATGGAAGATATTCGTTGGGAATTTTCTACGCAGTCTGGATCTTGGAACAAGAGGGCATTGAGAAAGCCACATCATTTCTGTGGCATTCTTGCCAAAAATGTATGGCCCAAATCTACTCATGAGAAAATGTCAAACTAAAACTAAGGATAGTCTGTAAAATAACTGACCAACACTCATCAAAAGACCCAAAGAGCCCTTTTTGCAACCCTACCCCTTCCAGGGTCCTATATTTGTTTCTAATCATGCAAAGTCAGTGTAATCAGGAAACCTAAAAGTGGGAGGGATGTCTGCCTTTCAGAGTTTCAAATTTAAAAAATCTTAATGGCATAAATAAGCATGCAATGCTGTTTATAAATTGAAATTAGTAAAAATTTAGTATAAATTGAAATTAGTAAAACCAGTTTTGAGAAAGAAGAATCTGAAAAGTAGATTATTTAATATAAAAAAGGATGTTGACAATTTGTACCTTGCTTAAGAATGACGATCTTTAGAGGTGAGTATGTTAACTATAGGAATCTTTTTAAAATTATTTTTTATTGAAGTATAGTTGCTGAAGTATAGTTGTTAT
This sequence comes from Physeter macrocephalus, assembly GCF_002837175.3. Taxonomy (NCBI): domain Eukaryota; kingdom Metazoa; phylum Chordata; class Mammalia; order Artiodactyla; family Physeteridae; genus Physeter; species Physeter macrocephalus. Next base: position 82,617,743 of record NC_041218.1, read on the forward strand.
ATAAGTTAAAGATGTGCAATATAGTGATTCACAAATTTTAAAGTTATATATACTCTATTTATAGTTATTATAAAATATTGGCTATATTCCCCATGTTGCCCAATATATCCTTGTAGCTTATTTTATATGTAATAGTTTGTACCTCTCAATTTCCTACCTTTATATTGCCCCTCCCCCTTCCCTCTCCCCACTGGTAACCACTAGTTTGTTCTCTATATCTGTGAATCTTCTTTTTTGTTACAGTTACTAGTTTGTTGTATTTTTTTAGATTCAATATATGAGTGATAACATACAGTATTTATCTTTTTCTGTCTGACATTTTACTTAGCATAATGCCCTCCAAGTCCATCCATTTTTTTGCAAATGGCAAATTTTCATTTTTTTAAATGGCTGAGTAGTATTCCATTGTGTGTATATGTTTTATGTATAAAATATGTATATATTATATATATATAATATATCTATACACACACACACATATATATACCACGTCTTCTTTATTCATTTACCTGTTGATGGACACTTAGATTGCTTCCATGTTGGCTCTTATAAATAATGCTGCTATGAACATTGGGGTGCCTGTATCTTTTCAAATAGGTGTTTTTGGTTTTTTTGGCTATATACCCAAGAGTGGAATTGCTGGGTCATATGGTAGTTCTATTTTTAGTTCTTTGAGAAGCCTCCATACTGTTTTCCACAGTGGCTGCACCAATTTACATGCCCACCAACAGTGCAAAGGATTGTCTTTCTCCACATCCTCGCCAACGTTTGTTATTTGTGTTCTTTTTGATGATAGCCATTCTGACAGGCATAAGGTGATACCTCATTGTGGTTTTGATTTGCATTTCCCTGATGATTAGCAATGTTGAGCATCTTTTCATGTGCCTGTTGGCCATCTGCATTTCCTCTCTGGAAAAATATCTATTTGGTTCTTCTGCCCATTTCTTAATTGGGTTGTTTGCTTTTGATGTTGGGTTGTATGAGCTGTTTATATATGTTGGATGTTAATCCCTTATTGGTCATATCATCTGCAAATATTTACTCCCATTCTGTGGGTTGTCTTTTTGTTTTGTTGATGGTTTCCTTTGCTGTGCAAAACCTTTTAAGTTTAATTAGATCCCATTTGTTTATTTTTGTTTTTATTTCCTTTGTTTTAGGAGACAGATCCAAAAAAAAATACTGCTGTGATTTATGTCAAAGAATGTTCTACCTTTGTTTTCCTCAACGAATTGTATGGTATCTGGTCTTACACTTAGGTCTGTAATCCATTTTGCATTTATTTTTGTGTATGGTGTTAGGGAGTGTTCTAATTTCATTCTTTTACATGTAGCTGTCCACTTATTGAAGAGACTGTTTTTTCTCCACTGTATATTCTTGCCTCCTTTGTCATATATTAATTGACAGTAAGTGAGAGGGTTTATTTCTGGGCTCTCTATTCTGTTGCATTGATCTATGTCTGTTTTTGTGCCAGTGCCATACTGTTTTGATTACTGTAGTTTTATAGTATAGTCTGAAGTCAGGATGCATGATACTTTCAGTTCTTCTTTCTCAAGATTGTTTTGGTTTTTTGAGGCCTTTTGTGTTTCCATACAAATTTTAAAATTATTTGTTCTAGTTCTGTGAAAAATGCCATTCGTATTTTGATAGGGATTGTATTGAATCTGTAGATTGCCTTGGGTAGTATTGTCATTTTTACAATATTAATTCTTGTAATCCAAAAACACGGTATATCTTTCCAGCTGTTTGTGTTGTCTTCACTTTCTTTCATCAGTGTCTTATTGTTTTCCGAGTATAGGTCTTTTACCTCCTTATGTAGGTTTATTCCTAGGTATTTTATTCTTTTTGATGCAACCATAAGAGTCAAATTGTATTTGACTCTTAGTTAAATACAATTTGTGTACCTGTTAGTACCTTTCCCCCACCCTGTCTGTTCTTCACAGTGTCTGCTTTCCAGTTAATCCATAGGAGTGGGAGGCAGTGAGGGGTAAGGGTAGAGGATATCTTCTTTTCATAATTCTGAGTAATAAAAGTAGTTATAATTTTCTGTTATAGTCTGCATTAAAAAGGTCCCTTAGTCAAAATGGCTTCATTAATATGCTTGAGTCAAGATTCATTTGCTTAAGTTCATCATTTCCTCCCCTTATCTGTCACTTCCACAAGGCCACCAGCTCCTAGTCTCTCTAATTCATTGCTTTTCTAAGATTTTAGGTTCTTGGGAAGATTGTGACCCTAAATCAGTTGATGTTGTTTTGTATAGAAGTCTGTTTTGTGTCAGTGGACAGTTTTACTTATTGAATGTTATTTAATAATGGGGAAATGAGAGAAGAAGAAAGAGACTGTACTCTCCCAAGGTTAAAAGGCATGGTGAAAAGTTGGAGTTCTGGAGCTTTAGAGCCTGTTTTTTTTTTTTCCTTTGGTGTTCAGAAAAGTCCTTATCTGAAATGTTAGTCATACTGGTGGCTTTGTTTCATAGAGAGACACAGAGAGAAACGATGATTAAATCAAATAAATCTTAGCCTACAAATGCTGAAATACCATGGGTATGAATTTAAAGCTTATAGAGCAAAGTGATTCAGTTATACCCATACAAGTATCCATTCTTTTTCAAATTGTTTTCCCATTTAGGTTATTACAGAATATTGAGCTGAGTTCTCTGTGCTATACAGTAGGTCCTTGTTGGTTGTCTATTTTAAATATAGTAGCGTGTACATGTCACTTTGCCATATACCTGTAACTAACACATCATTGTTAATCAACTATACTCCAGTACAAAATAAAAATTACAAAAAAACTAAAGTTGATAGAGCCTCCATTCTGCTGAGTTGGTGGGATATTCAGGGCTCCATGTGTTTGCTGCCATTCGAGATCTTAAAGACCTCCCAGGTCTTAATGGAAGAGTGTAGCTCTTTGGAAGGTCTAAACACCAGTGTGCTTAGGACAGAGCCTTCCTGGGAGAACCATGTACCGAATACAACTACTTGTTCTAATGTCTTAATCTTCTCTCTCACTCTCTCACCCTCCTCTTCCTCCTCTCTCTCTCTTTCCTCCTCCTCTCTGTCTTTCCTCCTCCTCCTCCTCTCTCTCTCTCTCATTTTTCTCCCTCATACTCTTTCACTCCTTTTGTCCCTGTAAATACTCAGCTTCTACTTGAATGCTGAAAATTCCTGTGCCAAGAAAATACTACAGGTCTACTCTCCTGCTTGGTGTAAAAGAGCAGAGAAAAACAAACAAAAAAATCCCCACAAATTTGTCTCTCAAAAATTATCTTGCTGTAGTTTCTTAGAAAGAGAAGGAAAAGGCTGGGATACCCAGCAATTCTTCTTTTTTTTTTTTTTATTGAAGTATAGTTGATTTAAATGTTGAGTTAGATTCAGGTGTACAGCAAGGTGATTCAGATATATATATAAATATAAATATATATATATATATACAGACGCACACATATATGTCTATTTTTCAGATTCTTTTCCATTATAAGTTATTACCTATAATATAACTATACTCAGTAATATAGTTATTGAAGATATTGAATATAGTTCCATGTGCTATACAGTAGGTCCTTGTTCATCTATTTTATTTATAGTAGTGTGTACCTGTTAATCCCAAACTCCTAATTTATCCCTACCCCGCCCCCCGCTATCCCCTTTGGTAACCATAAGTTTGTTTTCTATGTCTGTGACTCTGTTTCTCTTTTGTAAATAAGTTCACTTGCATTTTTTTGTTTTTTTTAGATTCCACATATAAGTGATATATTTGTCCTCTCTGTCTGACTTACTTCACTTAGTATGATCATCTTCAGGTCCATACACGTTGCTGCAAATGCTATTATTTCATCCTTTTTTTATAGCTGAGTATAAATATTATTGGAGTGCTGAGATTGCTTATACCAGATGAGGGAGGATTCTAGGAAAACTGCTACGTGTCTGGCTTGGGCAAGAAGTGTTGCCATTTAGTGAGTTAGGTAGCATGACAGAATGAGTAAGTTTGAGTGAATATGATGAGAGTTGGGGCATGCTGAATCTATAATGCCTGAGGATCATTTTTATGCTTTGTCCATCACAAAGGTGAGTAGGAAACAGTAGAGGGTAGAGAAAAACTATAAGAACCTAACTGTGTGTATGGTATCTAAGTCCAAAAATGTGGTTTGTATCATTCAAAGACAGCATGAGAACTTCCCTCTGAATTTACTAGGATAAATGTATTATAATTGCATTTCACCTATAATCAAGTTTTACAATAGATAATGTTAATCTGCTGGTCATTCATTCAACCATTCTTACATTCAGAAAATATTTATTGAATAACTATTACATGCCAGCCACTGTTCTGGGCATTAGGGATAAATCAACAAATGGAACAGATAAAGAAAACCCTTGCTCTAATGAAGTATGCATTCTGGTTGGGAAGACAAAATAGATAAGTAAAATATACAGTATATCAGATATGGGTAAGTAATGGAGGATAATAAATAGTGCTAAGGTGAGTAGAGATTGCCATTTTAAAGAGACTGTTCATGTAAGGTCTCACTGAAAAGGTTACACTGGAGCAAACAACTAAGGAGCAAATACCTAAAGGCAGGAAGTTTTGTGGACCTAGTAAGGAAGACTGTACCAAGCAGTGGGAATGGTAAGTGCAAAGGCCCTGTGGCATGAGCATGGCTGGTAGGTTTGAGAAACAAGTTGGCCAATGTGGCTGGAAGGATACAGGTAGAGGGGAGAGGACTAGGGGATAAAGGGAATTGGCTTAAAATGACATACGGCTTTGTAGGTCCTTGCAAATTCTTTGGCTTTTCTTTTGATTGAGATGGGAAAACACTGGATGTGTTTGAGTTAGAGAAGTGACATGATCTGATAGCAGCATTCTGACCACATGTGTAGAGAATAGAGTTAAGCTGGGCAAGGGTGAAAGCTGGCAGAGCAGATAGACGCTATTGAAATAATCCAAGCAGGAAATGGTTGAGTAATCATAGTAGCAGTGTGGGAGGTGACAAGTGTTTGGATTCCAGATAAATTTTGAGGCTGGAGACACTAGGATTTGCCCCATTGGATTGAATACTGGATGCAAGAGAAAAAGACATCTGACCTTAACGCTAGAAAGATATAGTTACTGTTACATGAGTTGTGGGAAATGGCAGGAGTAGTGTTTTGGGTCATGGGTGGAGATCAGTATTTATTTTGAACATGTTAAGTTTGATTTAACTGTTAGGTATCATATGGGCTGGACATTTAAATCCATGAATACTGGGTGAGACCATCAGTTCAGCTACAAAGGGGAACAGAAATGGACTAAGGCTAGTGGGAGATATGAAGTCAAGAGAAGGATATTTTTAAAAAAATACTAGGAATAGAAGTATATTTGTCTGCTGATTAGAAAAATTTTCTATGTAGAGAAAGTTTGATGGTGTAAGATCTTTGATTTAAGCTATTAGATCTCAGAACCAGACTGTCAATGTGTATTTATAGAGTTTTATGGAAAGAAATTTAGTGGATTAAAAAAATGGGATATAGTCCATTTCTTTCACAAACATACTACTAAAGGGATTAAAACATGTTTACTTAATAAGATGAATAATATTTTAATCTGACACATGATATATGCCAAAGGATTGACTCAGAAAGCCATAGAGTAATCAGGGATGGTTTCATGAAGGATATGCATTTGAGAAGGTCCATGAAGTTTGGGTAGGATTTGGATAGACTGGGATGGGGGTAAGAACATAAGACCAGGGGATGTCAGAGCACCAGAAAAGAAAAGGCATAATATGAGACATCTTAGAAGGGAAAGAGTTCATATAGGGGACAAGGGGATAATAAGTCAGGAGGGGCATATTTTTTCTAGAGTTTTTGGAGTATATAATTTAATGATCTTCAGGAAAAGAAGGTGTATCAAGTGACACATATTTCTGGCTTGGGCCATATTTTTTCTGAAACAAGTTAAAAATGTATTATGGGATTAAAAATTAAATAGAATTTTATTTTAATATCAAATTTATGGCCAGATATATGGCATGCTAATTTATCAAATTATCTATAAATTTTTAAAAATATTGCTAACTTCTCCCAAAAGTTAGTAAGTCCTAGAGAATTTATGAACTCCAGAGACAAGGGTTTATAAAAGAAGACAGCCAGTGTTAATTTTTGACCTCAAAAGGATTTTTAGAAATAAGGAGTTACATGGAAAGCGAGTTCATGTATGACATTTGTTATTTTGGGAGGGAAACGTTCTCTGCAGCTAAAGGAAGAGATTAATTACAAAAAAATCCTCCAGACACTAAGTTAGGAGGATGACTCTTCTCTTTCGTATTGCTATCAGTGTTATTCTACCTATCTGGTCGTTAATTGCAAGTCTGACACATGCAGGTACAGAGGAAGTTCAACATGTCAGGCACACAAACCAATGTGCTCAAAGGAAAATCAGTGGACGGAATCAGTGGAGATGCAAAGGAGCAAATGTGTCTGAGATCTATAATGTAATGCATATCTCATTCCTCATCTTTTAAAATTGTAGTTCAATTGCCACATTTAAAATCAGTTAAGGAATTTCATAAGCCCTAGCTAGTTATCTTTAATTGGTAGAAAGATTGTGTCCTCTCTTGGTAAGAAGTAGAAACTGTAGAATTGTCAAATAGAAAATGTCTACAGGAGGCAGACAGGGAATATCAACCAAGAAGTCAGGTAGGAGCAGATCTCAAGGAGAAACTGCTACCCCACTACAGTTGATTGTTGCCACGTAGGAACTAGGTCAGTGCTGTCAGTTTCATTTTAACATGAAAGCAAGAAATCTGAACTTTGAAATGGGAACTATCCCAATTAAAGAAGAAATAGCATGTAAAAAATCACTGTGTGAGGAAGGCAAAACGTCTCTGGGCCACACTCAGTCTTCCAGTAGTCGACTTGTTGTCATAGTCACTACTGATAGAGGAAATGGGCGTGTGGTCACCATCTTATCCCAACCTATATACCTGGATAAGGGCTCCTAAAGCTTCCCATATGTTCTTGCCAAAAACTCAATTCTCACGATGAATTTAAGGATTTGTTCACTTCCCATCTTTTGTTTGTTTTTCATTTAATTTGTTTTCAGATTGGCTCTACACGTGATAATGAATATTTTACTAACAAATTATAACACAGTGCTGCCAAAGAAAGAATAGATGGTAAAACAAAAAAGTTGTGAAAGATTTTAATACCACGTCTTCATGCTTCATGTAACATTGAAGTTTACCAAGGTAGCATAAATATTTCTAATTTTGAAAACATAGTTAAATTATTATTATTTTTTATTTGTTGTGTCAATTTGAAAGCATGTTGAAGCACAACTTAGCCATCTCTCCAGGTGCCTAAATTAAGAAACTACATGGGCTCTAAAATCAAATACACAGCCTCTACAGTTCCATCATTCCTTCTCCTTTCATGCTTCATTATTTTCATTATGTCAAATTTATTTCATTCATTTTTTAAAATTTTAATGTGCATATGAATCACCTGGGGATTTTGTTAAAGTGCTGATTCTGATTCAGTAGGTCTGGAGTCAGGCTTGAGAGTCTGTTTTTCCACAAGCTCTTAGAACTGATGTAGAAGGTCCAAGGACCACACTTTGCCCAGAAAGATCACAGACAGCTGTTACAATCTGTGGCGCAAGGATCAGGTGGACATCTCTTACCCCTCAGGGTTTTGTTTAATTTTACTATTTTTTAGTTTCCTTTCCCATTCTTCTCATAAGCTACTCCAATCTTGAGCTACATTTCACTAGCTCCCCTGAAACAACCTTAAATCTCAGCATCTGACTTCCTCTCTCCCAGAAAGAGCAGACATTTTTAGAAGTCTAGGGTGAAAGTACCTTCCTCCAGATAAGACCTTCATGTGCTTTTGCCTTCCACCTAGTGGTACTTACAGTCCACTTTAATATTGGAAACATACAATTTGAGACTTGAGTTTTCCTGCGTAACTTAAGCAATTGAAAGAGAGAAGTGATTCCCCTTCTAGTTCACCTTGCCCTGTAACACTTTGGTGTTCCAGCTTATTGGGAGGATCTCATGTCAGTCTCTTCACCATTTGCAGATTCTGGGCTTTTATTTTAGTCTTCATCACTCTACAAGGCTGTTGAAAGGAAATCTGACATTTTGCTGAATCAGCAAATGCTCTCAGCACAAAAGCAGCTTATGGGTTTCTACGTCCCTTCAGTTTGGGACTGGTAATACTTCGCTGTATTATCAGCCCTGTGATGCATCTTAACCTTCTTCTAAATGTATTTTGACTAACTCAGTTTTTTTCAACAGGAGGACTTGTCCAAATAAGCTGGCTTGCCATTTTTGGAAATAAGCAATCTGTAAATACTTTTAAAAGTATCTGTCTCCCCCCACTACATTATACACTTTTAAAGCAGAGGAACCAGGAAACCTGGTTTGAATCCTTTGTATCACACTATATTTCTAGCATCAGCACATAGTAGGTTCTCAAACTGGTTGCTGAATGAAGGCAGCCTGCCCCACTGAGCAAAGCCAGGAGGTCATCACTAGCCATTAAGGCAGGCAAGCAGGAAAGAGATGATTCCAAGATGGACTTCTTGGACACCTAAAACAAATTGATGGGCTGCAAGGTATGACCTTGTTTCTGGTGCCAGATAGTTCATCTTTTTTCAGGATGCATTTGAGAATGGAATGACACCCACAAAATGACTAGAAAGAAACTATATTGTTCTCTTCAGAAGGAGCCTTTACTTGTGGAAAATCTCTCTAGCAGTTTCTCTTTGAGTCTTTACTATCTATGATTAAAAATAGCCACCATTTCCTGCCAAGAATGGCAAAGAAATCAATAAAAGACCATGATTGTCTTGGAGTGTCATTTATTAGATTGATACAATTACTTTTTTTCTTTGAAGAGCTCAAATTTTGAATTTGTGATTGGTATGTCTTTGGTCTTATGAGATGGATGATGATAACAAAATGTGTGAAAAATTAAACTTCTCCAGTGGCAAGTATAAATGATTCAAGAGTTAAGCTGGAGACTGGCTCATTGATTCATTTCTGCAGTTTAACCATTTGTAAAGCAGACCTGTGATGGTTATTGCAGTATTGTATGGCTGTTGCGTTTCAAAAGCTGGAGATCCCTGCAGTGAAGGCCATTAGAAAACGTGAAGTTATTATTACAGGCAGATTGTGGACCATCCACCAATAGCAGACACTGATTTTTTTTTTTTTTTAATATTAGTACTAAGTCAAATGGGGGAAGACTTGGGAAGCCTCAGGCAGAATTGTATAAAATCCTTTCCACCCTCTGCTTGCTCATCAATAATTAACCTAGCCAATCTAGAACTTCGATGGAAATAAATTCTCCAAATGGCTCCTGAAATGGTGAACAAAAACATTCGTACCCTGTGATTTGTGGCAAGACATCTAGCGTTAAATGCAAATAAAACATGATAAATTGATAATGATGAAGACAACTTTTAAAATTAAATTAGCCTAGAAAATCATGAGAAAGTTTTATTACTTCTTGTTTTTAAATTTATTTTATTCATTTATTTTTGGCTGCGTTGGGTCTTTGTTGCTGCGCATGGCTTTCTCTAGTTGTGGCAAGTGGGAGCTACTCTTCGTTGCGGTGCATGGGCTTCTCATTGCGGTGGCTTCTCTTGTTGCGGAGCACAGGCTCTAGGTGCGCAGGCTTCAGTAGTTGTGGCATGCGGGCTCAGTAGTTGTGGATCGCGGGCTGTAGAGAGCAGGTTCAGTAGTTGTGGCGCATGGGCTTAGTTGCTCCATGACATGTGGGATCTTCCCAGACCAGGGCTCGAACTCGTGTCCCCTGCATTGGCAAGTGGATTCTTAAACACTGCGCCACTAGGGAAGCCCTATTGCTTCTTTCTGAAATATTTTTTCCCCTCTCTCTGTCTACATGGGATATTTCTTAAACAATTAAAGTACTATATGCCATTTTTCAATTATTTTTATAATTTTTGATTAGCATGTTAAAATACATGTACCTCTAATATACTTAATGTATTAGCCAAGTTCTGAAAGTGGCCACAAGACGTACCACCTCATATAGACTCTTTAGCAGTGACTGTCTTTTCCAGTTAGAAATGGAAGGTATTTTAATATAAGTGAAGAAAGCAGTAGTTATAAGATTCAGGTTGAGTTAGGTTTGAATTCTCTCTTGTTATTTATTGGTTAAGTGACGTTAAGAAATTTAAATAACTTCCTTGGATCTCTGTTTTCTCATTTATAAAATGGACAAAACAGTAGTTAAATGACAAGACTGTCAGAAGGGTTAACTGAGGCAAAAACAGATAAAATACTGAAGAGACTACCTTAGTAATATACTAAATATATTATTTATGGGTTAAAAATTGTACCTTTACAGAAGAGGATTCTTTTATCTCAATGAAAGCATTTCCCTACTCCCCCCCCCTTGTAGATGTCCTGTGCAAAATAGCCTAATGTGTTTTTTGCATTACTCGTGTTTTTAACCTGAAGACTCCTCACTAAGTAATGCATTTAATGTCTGTTGGTTTGAGCACTGTGTGCACTTGATACTGATAGGACTGCAAGAGAAACAAAAACACTTCTGATTCATTCTAAGAACTCAGTTCTGAAACAGTTAATCAAATAAAGCAAGAACATATGTAAATGAATGTCAAATGGATAATAAGATTTTCAAATAACAATGGAGAACAATAGCAGCTTCAGAATAGGAAAAGTTCTTATTATGGTAAATGGGCCTTGAGCTTGGCCTTGAGAAATGCATAGATGGATAGAGGTGAGGGGACAATTTTGCCAGATTAAGAAAGAACAAAACCTGGAGAAGAGGTGAGCATGGCATTTTCAGGGGTCAGTGAGGCACCCAGGTTTACCCATCCTGCTATTCCAAAAGAAATATGGAACCAGGATCACTGATGTGGAATGGGTAAGGAGGGGATGTATTTTATTAATGTTAGTTTCTCCTGTATAGAATTACCTCTTGCTATCTTGGATTAGTTAAGATAATGCTGACTATTTTAACAAAAACACCAAAAAAACAAATATACTATGGTTCAAACATAATACATATATTGTCCCCCTCATTTACAAAACTGTCCAAGGAAAGTGGTGTCAGTAGGGGAATGCAGAATTCCACACATTGTCATCCAGGGAACCCTCCTGATGGAACCTACCCAATGACTCTGTCATCTTCAATCCATGGACCCACTAGAGTGGACATGTTGTCTCCATCCCCACCAACCACAGGAGGCTGAACACCAGAATTCCTTTGGGCTAGGCCTGGAAGGAGCACATTTTCATTAGGTGTAGCTGGGTCACAAGGCCACATAAAACTGCAAGAGAAATTGGCAACTGTACAGGGCTTAGCTAGTTGCCCAAAAGGGGAGAAAACTGATGTTGGTGAAGAGTTTGCATCCTTCTTCCTAATTTGAGATGTAAAAAAATCCATAAATGTACTGTACCCTATTATTATTTTTTTCTTAAGCATTTTTTTTTCCATGTATCTAAAAAGCCCCTTAGTTTTAGTTTACCAGATTTTGGTGAATATTTCAAATTCACATTCTTCAGTAAGAGGCTCCAATCTTTCTAGATTCCCCCTTCAAACGTCTAGATTGAAGTGATTGATATTGCTTTTTCTTTAATTTGCTGTACGTTTCTTAACTCTATCACACATTTGCAAAATGCAGTGGCCAGAATTGTACACCATATTCCAAATGCATACACCAACATTTTGAACAGAGTAAATCTGTGTCTTTTTTTTACCTTTTTCTTCAAAATTCATTTCTGATGATGGCAACTATGTTGCAGATGCCTTTGGCTGCAGCTTCAAAGAAAAGTCTACACTGATTCCCAAGTGTCTCTTTCTTGTTTTCAGTCTTGTAATCCTGACATTAAAATCCACTCTCCTTTCAAAGCAGTAGTTCTCAACTCAAGCTGTATATTACAATCATCTGGGGAGCTTTCAAAAATACGAATGCCACCCCCTTCCTCAAGATTCTGATTTAATTTGCCTGAGATGAGGCCTAGCTATTGATCTTTCTCAAAATGTCTATGTAAGATCGTCTCAGCGCTGTGAACCATTGTTGTATGATTAATTTGTAATTTTTTCCAATTACTCTTTACATATCCCTATTGAAATTTATCTCTTCTTTTTCTGCTTGCATACAGACAAGAGCAAAACTTTCCAAAGTTTTCTCCCATTAGTTTGGAATGAGCACATGGGAAAATTATGGGGCTCTCTGCAAACCATAATAAACCTTGCAGTTTAGCGTATATAATAATAATGACTGAAACACAGAGGTCAGATGTCCTTTGTCCTTCAGCTCCTTCACGTGTGTATGCATGTGATATCTTACTGCATATATATGTGTATATATATATATTTTTAGAGATAGTAGTGTTCTATTTAGAAGTTTTAGACAGTTTAGCAATATGCAGAGGTCATGTTTCACAAGGTTTCACCAGAGGTACATCACTCAAGTTTTACAAATGTATCCAAATCAATAATGACAAACTCCCTTAATTTACTCATGTAATAAAAAATAATCAACTTCCTTTATTTTTTGTTATACTTAATCTAGAAGTTATAACTGGAAAAATAATGAACCTTAGCATGTTTACTAAACAGATTCACCTATTTATGTATCATATTCCACTAATTGCAAGGTATTTCTATATACGAATACAAAGGAAATTATGAAATTCTTTACCACTACACATGGATTTGGAAAAAAAATATACAATAATAAAATAGTATTTTATTATATTATACAGTATAAATTATTGTATAATAAAATTATACAGTAATTTTATACAGTAATTATACAATAGCTATTGTATAGTGCCTATATTTTTAATGTTTATCAGCTTGGATATAAAGCTTTGCACCTCTTTCTGTGCCACCCCTCACCTCTCAAAGAATCCATGTACAAATGCCTTAGTAATGTGGACTTTCCTGTAATTTGCATGTGAGAGACGAAGCTAGTACAGTGAGAACATTTCCATTTCCCCTTTCCACAAAATAAGTGGCATCGGGTCCCCTCCTTCCCTTACATGTTTCTCTACTTTTATCTTCCAGTGGATGCTGTTCAACCAACTCAAATTGCTCTCTCTTTATTCTGCAGAGCAATTCACATAAGCCCTATCTTCTCTTCCAAAATGTCTGAACTCCAGTCTGTCATCCGGCTAGGTAAAACTAAGTATCCTCTAGTTGATGTGATCCTGAATCCTTTAAAAGTTAATGTGAATATTAATAGGTCTTCCTGGATATATATTAAAGGCACGGTTGTAAAATGCATAGTTTATGTATCATATTAACTTTATAAAATCCTAAAAATATTTTTGAACCTCTGATCCCAAGTGTTTCATCTAGGAGTCTGCACATCTGTCATCTAGCCACTGTCTTGAGTGGGACCTTGAGTGTCCTCCTCTCCCACCAGTTTCTCAAATTGCTCTCCCTCAGAAAAATTGTCATGAATAAGTTTTCCACTTTTTTCATATAACTTTATATTTGGACAGCATTACGTAGTTCAAAAATCTTCCCGTCTATTTTATTGTTTTAGCCTTTCACAACACAAGCATGTACGTATTTCGTATAATTGGGCTCCTTCCCATTGAGAGTTAAGAAGGGTGGTATTTGAAAATTTTGAACAAACAGCTCAAGTCCAACCGGACAGTAAATGGGTAAAAAGTCACTAGAATTCAAAGAGTGAAAAGGGAACTTTGAGAGATTATACATAATCATAATGTATAAAAACTGGATGATCAGTTAAGCACTTTAAATAAAATCCTCAAAACATAGTGACTTAAGGTAATAATAATTATAAGAACTGTTATCATTTTGTCTTATGATGCTTGGGTTGATTGGGCAGTTTTGCTGGTTTCAGCCAGTTCACTGAGGTGATTGTAGCTGGCAGGGTGATCCAGGGGACTCGTAAGCCCTCAGATGAGATCGCTGGAGGCTGCGGCAGCTGGGCTCCTCTCTTCATGGAGTCTGGGCTATTCTGAGCACAGAGGTCTCCTGGTATGAAGAGGGCCAGATTGGAAGGCTAACCTGGGAAGTTACATGCCACTCCCACGACATTCTTTTGGTAAAAATAAGGCAGGGGTTCATTTCCAGTCAAGGGGTGAGGAAACGGACCCTATCTCTGATGGGAAGTGTGGCAGTCCCACTGTAAAGGGCTGTGAATACATGGACGTGTGATTCATTGAGGACCAGTATGGCAACAATCTATCACAGCTGTCCTACTATGCATCCCAGTTTACAAGTGCATTCACATCTTTTTCTCATATCTCATTATCACAAGAACCCTGAGAGGTAATATACAATCTTCTCTATTTTCACAATAGAGAAAGGAACCTCAAGTTCTGGAAAAGTCAATGACTTACTAACCCCAAAGTAGGTATAAGATGGCAGAGCAAGGATTTAAAGTAACACATTGCCATTCCAAAAATCATGAAGTAAAGACATGCACACTCATCCAGGTGTTCCAAAGAGTAGGCTCTGAATTCTAAAAGCCTATTTATAAAATGGGTGAATAAATAATGCTGAATAATCTGTTATAACCTCATGACTTATTAATAATTTTCAATTTACAAAGTAATACTGTAAAGGGACATAGAAACTAATTTTATTCTTAATATTTTACACATTTTATGTCTATAGGAACATATGTTTTTCAGTAACATTTCTTTTATTTTTAAAATTTTTATTGGAGTCTAGTTGATTTACAATGTTGTGTTAGTTTCTGCTGTACAGAAAAGTGAATCAGTTATACATACACATATATCCATTCTTTTTAAGATTTTTTTCCCACGTAGGTCATCACAGAATATTGAGTAGAGTTCCCTGTACTATACAGTAAGTCCTTATTAGTTATCTATTTTATATATAGTAGTGTATATATGTCAATCCCAATGTCCCAATTTATCCCCCCCACCTTTTCCCCCGGTAACCATAAGTTTGTTTCCTACATCTCTGACTCTATTTCTGTTTTGTAAATAAGTTCATTTGTACCTTTTTTTTAGATTCCACATAGAAACGATATCATATGATATTTGTCTTTGTCTGACTTACTTCACTTAGTATGGTCATCTCTAGGTCCATCCATGTTGCTGCAAATGGCATTATTTCATTCTTTTTTATGGCTAATATTCCATTGTGTATATGTACCACATCTTCTTTATCCATTCCTCTGTCGACGGACATTTAGGTTGCTTCCATCTCTTGGCTATTGTAAATAGTGCTGCTATGAACATTGGGGTGCATATATGCTTTTGGATTATGGTTTTATCCAGATATATGCCCAGGAGTGGGATTGTTGGATCATATGGTACTTCTATTTTAGTTTTTTAAGGAACCTCCATCCTGTTCTCCATGGTGGTTGTATTAATTTACATTCCCACGAACAGTGTAGGAGGGTTCCCTTTTCTCCACATCTATACGAACATATTTTAATACAAGCAACTTTCTCTTTTATTTTAAATTACAGATTTAGTTTGGGAAAAAGTATAAAGGGAAGGAAACTGCCTGATATTCCAGATGTCAGAATTCAAAAATATATTTATCAAACTTTTCGCTAAAAGACTTTTCATGTTTTTTTTTCTCTCAAAATTGAGAAGCCAGTTCATAATCAACTGTACTCTCACTTGAATTTTCTTCACTCTAGCTGCGAATCTCATCTTAAAGCAGAGCTCACAAAAATGATTGAGAGGAGCAATTGAGAAACAGCTCAACCACAGCAAAAATGAGGTTGGATCTTAAGCCACTGCAGGTTCCTCCTCCACTAAATTACCAATCCTCTCTTACCTTCTGTTAGACAGGGAACATTAAAAAAAGATATGTGTCTATATAAAAATATGTCATGTTCACTATACTTATACAAACATGAATATATACATCCACACATGCACTAGGAATGCATGGACTTTTAAATACAGAAAATACAAGAATTGTTTGAGTTTTAGCACTCATCACGTCATATGAATTCACTGTTAGGATATATACTGCATCATTTTCTTCAGAGGCATTTGTTACAAAAAGATGTTCACATTTTGATTCCCTAGCTGAACGGGTTGTGTTATTTTTGCTGTTAAAAAAATGATTAGTAATGATTATTAGTGCTGTTTCACCGTTACAAAAAACCTACAAATTCATTTTGGAAAATTTGGAAAATATAGAAAATTCTAAAGAAAAAGGAAGATTACCTATGGTCTTGCCATTAAATATATATGGATTTTGTTCATTGTCGTTTCCTCTTTTACTTTTTCTATGTATTTTAGTGGTTTCATGTTTTTGCACATTTGAGTATATAACTGTATGAAAATTTACCCCATGTATACTTTGAGAAATTTTCCCCATGTTATAATGAACTCCTTAAAAGCATTATTTTAAATAAATATCTTCATAGAATACTATCATCTAGTTGTACCAGATTTTACTTCTCTGTTTGAGGAGTAATGACTGTTTTACTTTATTGCTGTTGTAAATAATAGTGCAGTGAACTTTTTTTCACAAAATCATTTTTGTAACTCAAATGATCTCTTCAGGACTGGTTTCCAAAAGGGTATCACAGGTTATGAATCTTTTTAAGGCTCTTGATAAGTACTGTGAAATTATTTTCCAGAAAGGTTGAATCTGTTTTTACTCTTGAATTTAGCTTACAAAACACTCACTAGCATTATTATAAAGGTCTTAATAGGGACATAATAGGCATTTAATAAATAAGTATTCACATTATGCCTGCTAGAGTTTAATAAACATATGCTATTATTTTAATTAAATAGGCTACATTAAATTATATGAAGTTTATTTAATTGTAGGTTTTTAAAAACTAGTGAGACTACACATTTTTCGATATTTTATGAAGACTATTCTAACTTCAATTCTTGCAGTCCTTAATTTTATTCAAGTATTGCACATATGACCACATATGAAGTGGTCTGTTTGATTTTATCCCCGTTGAATGGTATCTGTAAGGACTTGGGTAGACTGGGCCACCCCATTCCAAGGAATCATGACCTAGTTGTGTTTAGTTGTTAACTATCACATTTAGATTGGTTCTAATCTACCAAAATAGAAACTACCTGGGAAAGTGAGACAAGAATTAAAAGAAAAAAGATCTGGTTTTCTGGAGTTGAAAAATCATGTTAGAAAGACATAACAGTCATGAGTGGAGGTTTTCAGAAATTGATTCATTTCATGACCTACCTATCAAGCTGAGTGAATGGGAGCTGAACTATCAGCTTGTTAAGTTAAATTGAAATTCAAATAAATGATCATTAACTATATAATGAACAGGAAGCAATAAAGATTTTGAATCTAGTACCATTAGTTAGTTTGCAGAATGAAAGTAATTATGATAGTTTTCTGAGTAAACAAAGAGAAATTCCATAAAGTTATCCTAGCCTTTAACTTCTCATCCTCATCCTCTTAGAATTCTGAGAATTCACACAAAAGGAATGCATCTGGACTCTGCTCTAGCATTTCTCTTTAAGTCAGAAACACCTCCCCAGTACAAGCAACTAAGCCCAAATAAAGGATTAAAAAAAGAAATGTTACTTCAAACTCAATAGTTATAAAGGTCCCAAAGGCATGGCCTTGAGGATATGGGGAGGGGGAAGGGTAAGCTGTCACGAAGTGAGAGAGTGGCGTGGACATATATACACTACCAAACGTAGGGTGGATAGCTAGTGGGACGCAGCAGTATAGCACAGGGAGATCAGCTCGGTGGTTTGTGACCACCTATTGGGGTGGGATAGGGAGGGTGACACAAGAGGGAAGAGATATGGGAACATATGTATATGTATAACTGATTCACTTTGTTGTAAAGCAGAAACTAACACATCATTGTAAAGCGATTATACTCCAGTAAAGATGTTAAAAAAAAAAAAGTCAACAAGCAATACGTTTCCCAGTGTCACCATCACATCTCTTGTTTTCACAGTTCATTTACTCTTCCCACCACACGTTCCATTTTCGTCTTTTCTGATGATGTTTGCTCCTGGGAGAGAGGAGGGAAGGAGAAAGTAAATGTACATATTTGCACAATGGGTTATAACATTCCCATTTTACGAATTACTGCTTTTTGTTAAGCCTGTCAACATTACTTTGCATACTGACTATCACTTTTTATTTCTTACTACTTGACAAGCTCCTTTCCATGTACAATGGCAGAGAATATAGAGTTAACAATGTATTTTCTCAGTTTTGATATTATTCCGAGGCTAGAGTTTGAAAGGGTATTTATCTTATCAGTTTTTTAAGCTTGTGGTTTGTGAATCTGAGTACATCAATATATTTTATTCTCACAAAACTTGAGCATATGATTAGAAAATAGGCAGCATGTGAATCATCTCCTTCCTCACCTTCATCTAGAGTGTTACTTATTCTGAGGGTAGCCTGAGCCATGAAGCAGTTACTCATTTTGTCAGAGAAGGCATTATGATTCAGAATTGTGTACCTAATTATCTACTTTTTTGAAGCAAACTCCTTTCCAGGAGGTATGACAGCAGTGTGTTTGCCCCCATATGTGGCCACTGGACTGTCAGGTTGCCTCAGCTTGATTTGTTTGTATGAAGTGTGAGCATTCTCTTCTTTATTTAAATGAATAACTCTTTGCAGTTTTGACGTTAGAAGTCACATCTCAGCATCTTACAAGAGAATCAAAGTTTTTCTAGGAACTCAGCCAGTAATAATAGTTCATCTGCCAACTAGCCATCTTTCAAAGCAGTAAATTTAGTACAAACTGTTATAACTGTGCCGTTATTTAGTTTTGATACAAGTGTAATGCACAATAACAAACTATTATAATGATTATTACAAAACCTAGGCAACTTACTTTCTGAGCAACTCTTTCATTTCTGTTTATTTTTTCTTTCCCAGTTGTTAGCTTTTGATTTTCTTTAATTTCAACAATTGGGACATTAAGTCCACCTTGTTAGGAAAGTTGGGTATTAAAATTGGGGCTGCAGATCCAGTGCTGATCTAAAACACTCCCTTCTAAAGAACGCAGTAGCAAGAAAAGAGTATATGTTGGTGGGTGGGTCTGAAAGAGTGGGTATTAGTTATACCTCTGCTGCTAGCCAGCTGTGTGACTCTACACAAATTAATTTTTCTTTCTGGGCCCACAGTTGTAGAAAAAAGGGTTGAACACATGTCTTAAAAGTTCACATTATTGTAACATTTTAATATTCGACAATCTGGATCTCACTACATTATCCTATCCGCAGTTTCTCCAAATCTTTACTTTTGCGTAGTCCCTTTAGGGAACAACACAGCGGTAAGCATTCAAAAACCTTACCTTCTTACTTATACTGTATCTAAGATTCTAAAATAACTGTTCTGGCAAAATTCTAAATGAAAAAGGCCAGTTTTCTCTCCTTTGGGAAAATCTGTCCCAAAGGTATCTGGCCTCTCTATTAATCTCCAGTTACCTGAAAACACTCCTAGAATCTTCTAAAATTCTCCCTTAAAAAAAAAGGAAAAGAAAAAAAACTACAAATCCCATGAGTCAAAGATGGAATGGAAACAGACACCTCCCCTCAAACCCCCTTCCCGGTCCCCTTGAATGTAGTCCGCTAAAACTCGGGTTGAGGCATCCTGAAATATGCCTGAAAGAAACGTCGGCTGTTTCGTTCTGCTTTTTAGCTGTGCTGTCGCTGGGCTCCTTTAAGTCGGTGCTGACAGTGAGGAAGGATACAGAGCGACGCAGAGTGGGATGCGCGCGGGCGCAGGCATAGGCATCACCTGTTCCAAGAGGGGCATGCGCAGTGCGAGGGCGCCGGCAAGGAGGCGGGGCACGGTGGGAGGGGCAGACGGCGCCCGGCTGGCACTGCTCAGATCTGCTTTTCCCCGGCTTGGGGCGCTGAGGCGGCGTCGGGGCTTGTCTTCCGCAAAGGTTGCCTGGCGTTGTCCAACATGGAGGAGGCACTGGCCTCGGTCATCACCTGCAAGAGGGACTAATTTCCGCCTGGTGTTCAGGGACTTCGCCGCCTGCACGCCCGGCGGCGGACCCCGTCTTCGGTTGCTCCTCCGGCCACGGGCTTCCCGGCGGGGAGGCAGCAAAAGGAGGGAGCTCGGTGGCCCCGAGTTTCCCTAAGCCATGGGCAACGAGGCGAGCTTGGAAGGCGAAGGGCTTCCCGAAGGGCTGGCGGCGGCAGCAGCGGCGGCCGGAGGAGGGGCTGGCGGGGCGGGGAGCCCCTTGCACACCGTGACTCCGGCCGGCATGGAGGCGGATCTGAGCCAGCTGAGCGAAGAGGAGAGGAGACAGATCGCTGCTGTCATGTCAAGGGCGCAGGGGCTGCCCAAGGGAAGCATTCCTCCGGCCTCTGCGGAGCCGCCTTCCATGCACAGGCACGCACAGCATGATGTATATGTCCGGGCATATATGTACAGCTTCCCTTGCACATATGTGCCAGCCCGTATGTGCCAGCACGGCAGTACATATATGTCGTCTCCATTCATTTTATTCTCCCTAATGGGGTGGTGGTAAAGAGAACATAAGCTTTCTGTTGGGCAGGATAAAAATGATGCCTTATAGAGTTTCTGATGGGATAGTCAAGGGTTGCATTCTTGGATCTGTGATTTTAGGTTGTGATTTCTGGCCTTTTGGAACCTTTTCTCTCTAGGGTGGCGTGGAGAGACGCCCTCCAGTGTTTTACTAATCTGGAAGTCTTCCATTAATACAAAACGGACGTGTTAGGAAATGGAGAGAGCTGGGTGTTTACCTGTTTCTGTTTAAACCTCCTCAGTCATTTCGGGGTCTTGTTCTCTGTGAATGATGTCTAAATATTTCTGTAACAATACCTTTAATTCCCCTGGAGGTGATTTGTCTTTCCTTCCCACCCTACCCCCCAGAGGAGAACGGGAGCTGTTTAGGTAGAAGGTATAGAATAAATACACCTTTTATATTCAGTGAGAAACCCTAAAATATGTGTGGCATTAAACAGATGGTTTGGTTACAACAGTGCAGGTGCTGTACGTGTATTTATGAATTAGCATATGCTGTTTTTTAAACCACTGCTCTTTTATATGGAAAAGCGTCTTACAGTTTACGGAAGAACATGTGAATTTGTGTTACCTTCAAATTAGTTTCCAGTACATACTTTTAAAGACAAAACAAATAGCAACTTGGACAGGCAATTAAGAGCTAATCTATAATATTAACGTATTCGTTTTCCACTCTAGCTCTCTGTGTTCCTCCATCCCAATAATTAGTTGTTTTCTAATTAGAGTACTAAAAGGGTATAATCACTGTGCCTGCCCTGCCTTTATTATGGTAAACCCTTTAACTTGCACCCTCGTAGCGTGTTCAGAGACAGGACATTCCTCTGTCCGTGGTCCTGAAACCACTCCTGCTTTATGATAACCTAACAATTTTCATTAGAGATACTGGAAATATGAAAGATATGGATATAGGTGTAGGCTCTTATCCTGTACTTCATAAAATAAAAACACTTAGGAGCTATAATATAAGCATATACATATAATTTTGTCAGGTAACTAATACAGTAGAAAGGTAAAATGTTTTGTGGATAGTGGCAGTATTTTTCACATAAAATCTTAAATGCGTAAACTATATCAGGTAAAAACCCTATTTTCTTGAAGGGGAACCAACACTACTAGTAAAAACTAGCTTTTTTACATTGAATATATTTTTCTGTGTTTTTAAACTAATAATATATTGGGCTATTTCTTTGGTATAAAGCCTTTCTTATCTATTCCCTTAAGAGTACAGTTTATGATATGTACTATTTTCTCTACTGTTTAAAACCTGACTTAGAAAAAATTTTGAATGTTCATATACTAGGTTTTTCTAGGGTAATAATGAGGTACAATACTTTTATTAACCTTTTAGAAATGTATGCCAACTCTTCTACAATTTTTCCTAAGAGGCACAAGCAACAGGTTTAGCATGCTGGTTACAAATACCAAGAAGAGTGTGAGCTTTGATTTCTAAATTTCTTCCTTGTATTCAGAGGGTGGCTAAAAAATATTATTTCAGCCTATGAAAGTATGGTGTTTTGTGCAGTATTTGTATCAGATAGCATACTTTTAAAGCTCTCTGTTGATGTTTTTGTTACGGTAGAATTCTTATCCATAGGTGGTCTGTGGCCTAAACAGTGATTGATGAAAGCTTTATTGAAATATATAAACGTGTCTGATTTTGGCAACCTGCTTATATTTTACTGAGAGATTTCTATAAATGTCTTTAATTTTGGAAAGTTATTATCCCCATATGTGATAACCAAATAAACATATTAATTTAAGTATATATAAGAAAGTATATCTAAATCATTTCAAGTTTTAGGAGATTATGTGGTGCGAATTAGACAGGGTGGGCTTTGATTTTTATTTATTTATTTTTTTAAAGAAATAAGGGTTGAGAGCCCAGAGACCTTATTAATTTTAACTGACTCATAGCGAATTATATATGCTTCTCAGCCATATGTGCCTGTTTCCTTGCCTCTAAATAAGGCAATAATACTTATCTTACCCATCTTGTAGAGCCATAGTAAGGATTAATTAAAATTTGACAGGAACATTTTTGCTTGGATTTTAATTTGAAGGAAACCTATACATATAAAGAGCAGTAATATCAATATCAGCAGTGGATGGCACTGGCAGTGATGGCTTCAGACAAGTTGTATATTGAATTATTCACTGTTAAGAGTTATTTTGATGTATCTATACTCTTTTACATATGGAGAAGTCAGTGCAGTGTACTGGAAATCCTGCCTCCCCTTCCTGCCCACCAGGAGTTTGGATACCAGATTTCTGTGACTAACTAGTTTTATAACCTTGAATTAATTTCTTAGCCTGTTTAGGTCTTACTATCCTCTGCAATATACAGATGAAGGACATTCCTAAAGTTGCTTTTATTTCCATTATAAAATTTTATGACTTAACACTGTCAAGTGTCATTGCTTGTTGTGTTACATTTTAAAATATTTTAGTATTCCAACTGCTTTTATATTCTTAGTCTAGAATGCATGTTTATCTCATTTGCTGCTGAAACATTTTTTTTTCTGTTAACGTGTGAAAGAAAAATTCTAATCTGAGGATGACAATAGTAAAATGAAAAGGGAAGTTGTATAAGACTTGAGTAGTTAGAAGCTAGAAGTTAGAGCTTACAAATGAAATGCTTCTGGATTTTCGATTCATTGTTGATCCAGGGAAATGCAATTTTATTACGTCTTTTACTCATTCTGTTTACACCTACAGATGTGTCATATGAGAAGAGCTTTACTGAAAAACACTTCTGATTAGTAGAATATTTAGTAATAATTCTGACTGAAGCAATTATTTTCTTTAGCATTCCTTTAGGCCTCCACTGCTGGGTAGACACCTCCACAACTGTTTTTCTTCCTAGAGCAGCAAGCCAAAATGAATATGGAATGTTTCCATTTATATCTCACAAGACCTGTAGAAGAATTTAAAGTGAAAAGAATTCAAGAGACATTAATCTAGAGGGAAACAAAAACCTGATATGTTCATTCATTTGTTCACTCACTGTTATTCATTCATTCATTGATTCATCAAACATTAATACTCATCTACTAGTTACCAGGTTTGGTTCTAGGGATGAAAAGATGAGTGAAACGTATCTCTCCCTAGGAATTCATAGTCTAGGACAGAAGACACAGTTTGCATTTTGGTCATTCTTCTTTTTAACACAACTGTCATACCAAACAGAAATTCATCAAAAGACATAGTTAGCTAAGACATCTTTATATTTTTGTTTGGTATTAAGCCTGTATCTTCTCTTACTGATTGTCTCTTTCTAGTTTTCACTCCCAGATCTCCATGTTTGACGTTTATTTACATAATTATAGCAACTAAAACTAAGTTTAAATTGTAGTCTTTATAGCTGTATGGGTATTTTCTCACAGGGGGATTCTCTAATATAATATAACTTAATATTCATAGGAAGTACATGCAGTTATAATTTCTAATGCAAGTAGCTTCCTTTAACTTTTGGTGTTTATTATCACAAATATTTGGTATTCACAAAATTTATTTGTTTTGTATGTATGTTGGATTAAGTGAAATATCTAAAAACAGTGATTAAGTTTAATAGTATTTTCAAGAGAGCACAGTTAAGAATAGATTTTTTGGGTACTCGTTTAAATATAGATTTCTTTAATAAAATGCCTGTACATTTATAGGATAGTCCCTAAGCATCTGCCCCTCAAGGGAATGGTAAACTTTATTAATTGAATAAAATATATGGAACATTTCTAGAATAATGTGATTATCTAAACAGTGGAACTTTTTGAAAACAATCTATTTGGGGTTGTTTACTGTGGTTCTTTTGCCTTCATATGGAAGGGAGCACATAATGAGGCCTATAAGGAAACATTCAAAATTATTTTCCCCAGTGGAAGTATGTAGCAGTGTGTTTAAAAAGATATCTTAGAACTGTTGGAATCAATTAGGATAATAATTTTAGTTCCTTATTTAAGTACAGTCTTCAGAGACAATGTAGTATCTAAAGTTTTTGTAACCTTTTTTCCTGGAGGAAATTGCCAGAACTAAGAATTCTGTTTATTCATCTTTTATGAGAAAAACATTTTGTGGCGTACATTGCCATTTATAAATTATTTTCTTTCTGACCCTTTGCTCTTTAGAAGTAATACTTCTGTGTTTCTTTCTACTATGCCTTACATCTTGATCTGTACTCAAATTTCTGTATCATTGGGGGAAGTTTAAAAACTTAATTCATAATAAGTACCAGATGACCTGAAATGAAAAAGTTATAGTCTGGTCCATTAGCAGGTAAATTTTATTAAAACAAATTAAAACCTATAGAACTTTATTGTGATCATCTCATATTTTAAGTGCTACTGAATCACTCTGTTTATCTCTTTTTCTTTTAATTAAAAAGAAATCTTTTCCAAAATTAATGTTACATATATCAAACAAAATACTTATAATTTGATTTATCCCATAATTCTAATGCAGCATGGAAACACTGATGTTTCCAAAACTGTTTTTTAAAAATCCATCTTGTGTATTTGTCTGAGTTAAAAGAAATCTTGCAAATTAATTACTTGTCGCATTTTTAAGTCATTGTCAATGTCTAATAAACAATGGTAATAGTAAGTGTTGTAGAAAACATTAAGTAAAGAGATCATGTTTTTTCTTCCTTTGAGGAAAGTAACAGTACTTTTCAAAAGTGGAGTCACAACCAGATTGTTGCTATTTGTACATCAGATTATGTATGTCTCAAGATGCTTTAAGCATCATATTGTTACATTGAGAGATCTCAGATTAAGAATGCTATTGGAAAAATAATTGAATGATATAACACTGTTCTTCCACAAGAAAGAATTGTTTCTCAGAATTTTCTAATTAAAGTAGGAATTCTTATTCTAAAAAGTTTAATAAGGACAATATTTGATGGATATTACCTTTTTTGACAGATATTCTGTCAAAAATTGAATAGCTGATCAGCTTTTTCAGAGCCACTGAAAACGTCCTTTACCAGATCCTGTGATGTCATGTTGTATGTCTTATGTAGCTAACGTAAATTCTAATATTAAGTAAAAAAAACAAAAAACAGTTGCAGCAATCTCATTTAAAAATGAATATTTTCACTTCTTAGTGTGCTAGTATTTGGGAGGCTAACATTCCTTGACTATAACTTTTGGTTAAAAAGGATACATCCTGTGAGCATAAAAGTACTGGAACATGGCTTTGCATTGATCTGTTGAGTTAATATGTTTAAATAGGTTTTAAGTATGGCTAGATTTTATTAAGTAAATGTAAATTATTTTTATTATAAATACTTTCTAACTAGATATCTTAATAGTTCATTACTTATAGTAGCTTATACCAGCAAGTATGGGGTTTTTTCCCCTTCCTCTTCACTTCCGTGTTGAAAATCTGTACCCATGTAAAGAAAGTAACAAAGACATTAAAAATTTTATGATTACTTATAGGATGCTGCAAAAATGGATTTTAGTTATATTTATACATTCATAATTTTGAAGATGTAAGAAAGTAATAGGTTTTAAATATTATTTTAAGTTGCGATAGTTTCCATTATTTTCACTTCTTTTTTGTTTCATTCTTCTAGGAAACAAGAGTTGGATAGTAGTCAGTCTCCAAAGCAACCAGGAAAACCGCCGGACCCTGGGCGTCCAGTTCAGCCTGGTCTCAGTAAAAGTAGAACTACAGACACTCTGAGGTCAGAGCAGAAATTGCCTGGAAGGAGTCCTTCCACTATTAGCTTGAAAGAATCGAAATCCAGAACTGATTTTAAGGAAGAGCACAAGTCTAATATGATGTCTGGCTTCCTCTCAGAGGTTAATCCTTTAAGTGCTGTCTCCTCTGTTGTAAATAAATTCAGTCCTTTTGATTTGATATCAGACCCTGATGCCTCCCAGGAAGAAGCCGCCAAGAAACAAAAAATATCTCAGAAGGAACAAGGAAAACCTGAAGGAATCACAAAGCCTCCATCACAACAACAGTCACCCAAGCCAGTTCCTCAGCAGCCAGGACCTGTGAGGGCCTTGCTTCAGCAGGATGGTTCTCCCAAATCAGTATCTCCTCAGCAGCCAGAAAAAATTAAATCACAACCTCCAGAAGCAGGAAAGCCAATTCAGGGCCTCACCCAGGCTCCTCAGACAGACCAGGCAAAATTGCCACTTCAGAGAGATGCAGCCAGGCCTCAGACTAAACAGACAGATACAGTAAGGGGAGAGTCAGTTAAACCCTCACTGCAAAGCCCATCCAAGCCACCTATTCACCAAGTAAGTCCTGGAAAGCCTCCAGCACAGCAGCCTGGACCTGGAAAACTTTCCACACCACAGCCTGGGCCTGCAAAGCCCTCAGCTCAGCAGCCAGGGCCAACGAAGGCCCTAGCTCAACAGCCAGGGACCCCAAAGCCCCCGGCCCAGCCACCAGGAACAGCAAAGCCTGGAGCTCAGCAGCCTGGGCCAAAGTCTCCAGCTCAGCCTCCTGGGGCTGCAAAGACTCCAGCTCAGCCTCCTGGGCCTGCAAAGTCTCCAGCTCAGCCTCCTGGGCCTGCAAAGACTCCAGCTCAGCCTCCTGGGCCTGCAAAGGCTCCAGCTCAGCCACCAGGGCCAGCAAAGCCCACGGCCCAACAGCTGGGGACAACGAAATCCCCGGCTCACCAACCTGGGCCACAGTCTCCAGCTCAGCCACCTGGGCCTGCAAAGACTGCAGCTCAGCAGGTTGGGCCAGTGAAGCCTCAGGTCCAGCAGCCTGGGCCAGGCAAGACTCCAGCTCAACAGCCTGGCCCAATGAAGCCCCCTCCTCAGCAGCCTGGTCCAGCAAAGCCCCCTCCTCAACAATCTACAAAACCAGTAAGCCAAACAGGGAAACCTCTGCAGCCACAAACTTTTCCATCTGCAGCACAGACTCCAGTACAAGGCCTCCCAAAAACCATCTGTCCTCTTTGCAATACCACTGAACTTCTGTTGCATGTTCCAGAAAAGGCCAATTTTAACACATGCACTGAGTGTCAAACCACTGTTTGTAGCCTCTGTGGTTTTAACCCCAATCCTCATTTAACCGAGGTAAGTGCATTTTTTCGTTATGTTCATGCTGTTAAACCATATCATCATCTTCCACAAATGGTGCTTAGTTTATTGCTGTTATGATAGGATGGCACCGTTTTTCTCTGGTTCTTTTCTTCTTTCCCTCCTTCCTTCCTACTTTCCTCTTTTTCTTCTCTGCCAAATGTAAATTACAGTTTTTCAACATTTTCTCCAATAATATTTCTCCAAAATATTGCTACAGTTTCTGATAAATTTGGCACATAAAGGAAGTGTGAATTGATTGATAGATGCTGAGCTTTTACTCATTGCATTCTATGGGTAAAATCCACACTATTATTACATTATATTAATTTTTACATTAACTTTTAAATTCATGCTCCTACCTACCTACCATGATACTCTTGATATGATATTCTTAAATAGGATCCTATTTATGCTGTGAAAAAAAGTGGACAATGTTTTCAGATTCTAAATACAATTTTGATACGAAATTGAATACATTCTTTCAAACTGCACAGCCCCTTTTCCTGCTAGTGATTTTGCTATACACTATGAGAGCATGCTTCCCTCATTAGCTGAGAGTCATTCATAACAGCGTAAGTCACTTCAAAAAATGAAGTCATTAGAACAGGTTCAACTTTATGGGTGTCTTCTTAGAAGGATCACAGTTTATAACTCCAAGTCTTTGGGTAAGCCTTCCTGGCAGACTGAATCACGAAGAGGCCAGTTGTGACACAAATGAGTTCAAGGTTGTTTACTCCGATTCAGGATAGAAAAGTTATTCTCAGCAGGTCAGTTAATGTCAACTCAGCGCTTAAAGTCCCTGAATAAAATAGCATTTTAATAGGTAGAGATTTGGGGACATTCATGGGGAAGGGACAGAAAACATAAAACTGCAGAACTTAGAAATTCTCTGGAGTTAAGAAATAATACAGTGAAGATGGTATAATAATTTAAAATAAGTGAGAATAAAAGGGCTTAGGGTTTGAAAGAATACATTTTTAAAAGAAATGCAGTAGCCCCTACCCAAGGAGAAGGCACAGAAACCATTGAGTCCATCTAGAGAACAGCTGTTAGTGGGCTGTGTGTGCATTATGTGCACATAATGCACATGAAGGAGTGAAGGTAGCAGGCATGAAGGATTATGTCATTTAAATATCCGCGAGAGAGACTTGTGTACCCATGTTATAAATGAAATCTATGTTCTGATAAGAACAACAGTGATAATTATTGGTAGCTGTTATGTTAGTTTGGGTACTTACTGTGATGAAAGTTGAAAATGATGTCCATTTAAATTATGTCAACCTCTGGTTTTTTGCTAAAGTATCTTTTACTCTTTTTACCAAAAGTCATATTGAGTACTTTAACTTTTTAGATAAGCCATACTTTAATGATAAAATTGCAATTAATAAGAACATTTAAGTTATGGAGGAAATCAGATTATAAACAGTTAGTTTATATATTTGCAGCTTTTTTTCATATCTTAAACTTCTTTTCCACATTCTTTTTTTATCTTTTAATTTTTTTATTGAAGTATAGTTGAGGTATAAAATTATATGTTACAAGTGTGCAATAGTGATTCACAATTTTTAAAGGTTATGATCCATTTATAGTTACTATAAAATATTTGCTATATTCCCCATGTTGTACAATATATCCTTGTGGCATATTTTATACATAATAGTTTTGTACCTCTTAATCCCTTACCCACCTGCTGCCCCTTTCCCCTTTTTTCTCCCCACTGGTAACCACTAGTTCGTTCTCTGCATCTGTGTGTCTGCTTCTTTTTTGTTGTAGCCCCTAGTTTCTTGTATTTTTTAGATTCCATGTATAAGTGATATCATACAGTATTTGCCTTTCTCTGTCTATTTCACTTAGCATAGTGCCCTCCAAGTCCATCCATGTTGTTGCAAATGGCAAAATTTCATTCTTTCTTACAGCTGAGTAACATTCCATATTGTGTGTGTATCTAAATTCTGATAAAGATGTTTCTGTCCATAGTATACCATCTTGATAGGAATGTGTAGTAATAATGACTTCAAACAGTAGATGATCTTTTTATAAAATGTTTATCATGTTTTTGTGGCAATTTATAAGGCAGAAACCTGTAGTTGGACCTTCAAGCCACGTATATTATTTGAGTACCTACAATGTGGAAGACATTTTACTACACGTTTGGTAGGCTATAAAGATAAGTAAAACATAATGCTGATCTTAACATGATCCAAATGTACTAGGTTAGATCATACACACACAAGGAAATATGTGGTCAAATGATAAAAGCTGTGAGAGACATGAGCAAACATTATGAACTTCGAAGTAGGAAGTGCCATTTCCATTGGGTGAGATGAGGAAAGCTTCATGGAGAAAATGGCATTTGTGCTAGGTATATAGTGATGGATATTATTTTAACAGATAAAGAACATGAAAGGGGGTAATGATTTAGCCTAAGACCTAGAGCCAGAATAATACAGGGTATATTTAGGGAATCAGGCATAAATCTAGGTTGCCTGAAGTGGTGGCGAAGAAAGGCGCAATGAGATTGGAGAAAAGTTTAAGTCAGATTTAGGTCTTCCACATTTAGTCGGTAGCAGTGAGCATTCTGCATTATGAAACTTACCTTGTTTAATATAGTCATACCTTCAATCCTTCATTCATTTTACAAATGTGTATCAAATTCCAAGTTGCGAAGCACCATCAAGTACTTTGATAGAATCCAGTATGTGTTAGATATGGAATCTTCCTTCACCAGAAAACTGGGGAAATAAAAGTTGTAAATAAGAAAGGAAAAAATAGATATATATGAAAAGTAACTTTGTATAGGTCTTTACAGTTCACATAGTTCCTTCTTATTTGTTTTATCAATATTAAATTTCCAAATAATTCTCTGGTCATGTATTCTGTTTTCTCTTATGGGAAAAAATTGGTGTTCAAGTGGTTACTACGTTAGAATCATCCTGATAGTAAATAATCAGAACCCAAACTAAATCTTCTGATTTCAAATCCATTTACTCGTGGTAAGAAGAGAGGAAGTGCTATGAGATCAAACGAAGAAGTCAGCACTGTCTTTGGGGGGTATGACAACTATCTTCATGGACATAGAAGTATTTGAGCTGGGAATGTGAAGAATGATAAGAATTTGGACACACTTGACAGGAGTTGGGAATGTGGGGGCAGGTAGAGGGTCTCACTGGTTAAAAAAAAAGCATCCCCATTATTAACGAGATGAGCTTGGGCAAGTCATTTACACGTTCTGTAACAGTGATGCCATGTAAACAATGGAAATAACATATTCTCTGTTAAACACATTGGGTTTTTAGGAGGATTAGCTGAACATTTGTATGAGAAGGTATTTTTCAATATATGAAGTTCTTTTGAAGTTGTAATATGATGTGTCATAGATAATATTTTAAACAGAGTTGACTTGACAGCTTACTCTCAAAGTGTTTTCTACATAGATACAATATCATAAGTTGTTGGGTTCTGAGATAGCAATCAAGAGCCATTTGATCTACAGTATTAATTGTAACATTTCATTTTAATTCTCATTTTTTTCCCTATAAGGAAAAATGTAATCTTATGGGTCAAATTGTCCAAAAATACTCAAATTGAGTAAACAGTTTTACCATGCAGGACAGCGCCAGAGACTAGACATTCTATACTACTTTAATTTACATGAATTTATTATTTTCAAGTTGGAGTTTATATGCAAGTTATTCTGTATATTTTTACTTTTACAGCCTATTGGGTAAAAAATAAAATAAAAATAAAATCCTGGTCTCTTGTATCACTCCTTGAAAAGATCAGGAGAATTTCTCTGATATATTTTTGTTACCAAAGCAGAATTATGACTACATTTGCTTTGAACATCCTGGCTCTTAATTGACTTCTAGGTCTGAGGAGAAGGACCGGAGAGGTATCAATACCCAGACACAAGCTTTAGGAAAGGCGACTTTTACTTCCTTAACTAAATTTGCCAACTCTCTCCCACCTCTGCCCGCCTGACACACATATACACACACGTACACATACATATACACACAAACACTCATACCTTAGATAACCCAAATATTTGTGTGAAGGGGATGACGTTTAAATTAACTGTCCTCTCTGATAGTTGTCAAGATGTGTGCTGTTCAGATAAACCTTAAGAATCCACTGGCTCCAAGCCTAGACTTTATAGCTGTGTATCTCTTCTTGCTAGTCCATTAATGGAGTTAATCTCAACAACACAGGTTCACTCTTTGGGTTTGCTTTCTGACACAGAAACTGAACATTTGCTTTACAGTTAGTAACTACAGTGTTTCTTTTTGTTGTTCTTGTTGTTGATTTACTTTATCTCTTTTGATGTCTAGGCTGGGACCAGGTAAGTTTAAGGAGAGATTTAAAGACTTATTCCTAATGTGTGATAATTCTCCTGGTTCTTAGGAAATTTTGTAATATATGAAATGACTTGTCATTTTTTAGACTGTTAATAATGAACCAAATGTTAGTGATAAAAGTGGATTTAGGTGGGTGGTTTTTCTTTTTTGCTCATATTATTTCGATCATGATTGTCCATATATTAATCTTGGCTGAAACTAGATGTTTTATTTAACAAAAACATGGCCATCTCTCAGGAGCTAAAAAATAAAAAATAAAAAACAAACACACTTAGACTTCCATATACACTCTCTCAACTTATTAAAGAACAAACAAAAAATGAAATTTTTCAGGTTGGCAAAATGACTTTAACTGGCCACCTCTTTTAGGTGGATCAGCCTGCTACTTCTAGTAGGAGAAACTGAGGGGGGAAAATCTGTTAAGAAAAGAGTAGAGATATGCCAAATGTCAGGAGGCTGGAACCTCTGTAGAAAGAAAGCCAGTAAGACATTCCTGATGATGGAGTAGCAGAAAGAACTTTTAGAAAAAGGAATATTCTCTTTTTAGTTGCTTGCTGTTGTAGCACAAAGGTGATTTGTCACCCCAAATTCTAAGCAGAGACAGCAACACGGTTCTTTTTAAAAAGGAGGACTGAGCACATATGCTTTTACCTCCTCTCTAGAGGTCCCAGTTTTAAAAGATTGAAAGTATAGTAGTTCTGTATACCTCAGTTAAAAAATAAATGAATAAATAAAAACAATAATAAAAAGTACTCATGAAAAAAAAGTGTAGTATTTTGAGAAAATGGGAAAGACCACGAATAACATAAATTGGCAGGTTGAAGAATTCCTAGAAGATAGAAAGTAAATGGAAAGGTGGTGACAGAAACAGAGCTAAAGAAACCACTGTCAGGTGGCTTCCTGATGGAGCCTCAGTGAAGCTCTTGAGCTTAGCATCCACAAATACAGGCAGCAACAGTGGGTTGTAGGTAGTGATCAAGTAATAAGTTACAGAACTACAGGAGGAACAAACAGGACAAGTGGACTCTTTCCTAATCTCTAGTGGGAGACAGTGTGTAGGAAGAGGCTTTATTTTCTTCTGCTTAGGCTAAAGCCAAAGAATTGTCCAAATGAAGGGATGAACTGCCTGAGGAAGGGCCCTCATGAGAAAAGTAGGGCTTTCAAAAGAAATGAGAAGAAGTAATGCTTCTCTCCCACAACAGAGTGATTTAAAGGAGGAAACAAACAAAACACTAAAGGAGTCAAATGTACTACATCTGTTACCCTCCTAGTAAAGCTTTCCTTACTTTGGACGCTGACCCTCTGCCATCCTACTTCCTCTCATTCAAAGAAGAGGACTAATGGGGAAGCAGAACTGTCCAGAAATACAGAAAAACCTCTGTTGATTACCCATTCTAAATAATGGAAACATTCACTGTAAATGAATGGTTTGAACAGACTCGCTTGACATTTTAGCAATAACACCACATGAAGGACATAGATAAACTAGTGAAAGACAAAACACCTGACCTCACAGGTAAGAGTCCATTCAGGAAATATAAAGAACTTATAAAATTCTTATTATTCCTGAGAAATACTTAGGAAGGTATTTCATCAATAATTAGTACACTCAAATTTCAGTGGGCTGATTGAGGGTAAAAATGGGCCTGGTTGATGTTCTGGAAAAGAAAGACCCAGAATTTTCCCAGCTTGTAGAGCAAATTATCCAACTATTTAACTGAGCACCTACTATGTTTCAGGCACTTTTCTGGACTGTCCTAGTTGTAAAAGTGAACAAAGTAGCCAAAAATTCTTGCCTCGTGCGACGTGTATTCTAGTAAGAGTGGCAAATAAATTAAACGTATAGTGTGACAGATGATAATAAGTGTTATGGAGGAAAATGAAGTAGAAGGTTATAGCACCGACCAAGGGAGGGTTGGTGATGTGGTGGTAGGGTCCCCTCACTCCCTCTAATTGGGGGATTGGAGTCTGGGAGTTGAGGGATGACTCAGGAATCTGGAATTTTTAGTGGTGACTAAAGGTCTAATTTGTATAGTTCTGAGGCTGGGAGCTCAAGGGGGGGCTAAAAAAGGGAAAGAGTGGGAATGTACCCAGGAATGTGCACAATTCTGAGATGCCCCTCTTCTTCCTGTGGTGATGTGGAGGCTGGGGAATGAGCATTTTACTCCAGCATAGGGAGCTCTTTCTAAACTCTTGTCCATGGAGTTGTAGACATTTTGGGGGTGTGGTCATCTGAAATTCTGGGGTTCCCTTGGGACTCTGGGAGTTCTGGGGCTTTAAGAGAAATATTAAAAATCATGGAAATTATATCTAAAAGCTCTAATAGGAGTTCCAGAAAGAAATGAATGAAGGCTATGAAGTCAAGCTCTAGAAAAAAGAAAACGTAAGTCTTCAGATTTTGACCCACCAATGGATCAAGCAAGATTAGTAAAACGTCTGATAGATACATCCTGGTGAAATAATCTGATTTCCAAGGGTAAGGAGAAAAATGGAAGACTTCCACAGAGAAAAAAATTAGCATCTACAAAAAAGATGAGAAATCAGGCAGGTGTCAACACAGAAGACAGCAGAGAGGGACCAATTTCTTTAAATTTCTAGAGGTGGTGTTTAGATGAATCCTCTATCCAGGCAGGAGATCAAGAGGGAGTGTGAGGGCAGCTTAAGAATTTTTTTTCACACTTACAGGTCCATAAAAATCATTGGCACTCTATAAGTGTATGTATACATGTATAAATGTGTATGTAGGTATATGTATGTATATATCACAATCACTGTAGGAGTTCCTCTATTAAAATGGAAAATGAAAAGAGTGGGATGGAGTAGCTGATTATGCTCCAGAAATGAAGAAAACTAAAAAAGACATTAAGTCATTTTTTTCCAAAATGTGATTGCATAATACTAGTGGAATGTGAGATGATATTAGATGGTACACAAATCAAACTGAAAAGTTATACATTATTTAACTGTGTGTTAAAATATTTAATTAATACATCAAATATAATTTCTTGGATATTGCTTAAGACAACCCTAAAACAGATGATAAAATAAGGTTGTTTTTTGAAAAATTTTTGCTTTTATAGAAGGAGAAAATACATAATATCTTAAATTTATAAATCAAAACATATTATTTGATGTTATAATGGCAGCCACTGGAAAAAGTCACAGCAAAAGTTAACACTGATTGATTCTGAAGATGCAAGCTTGGTGCCTGAGAGAGAGGCTTTTACTTTTAATGTCAAACCTTTTTGTGCTATTTTTTTAACCTTGGAAATTCGTCTTATTTTTCTTTGCTTGTTTGTTTTTGTTTTTTTTTAATTTTCCTTTGCTTTATTATTATTATTATTTTTTAAACATTTTTATTGGAGTATAATTGCTTCACAATGATGTGTTAGTTTCTGCTTTACAGCAAAGTGAATCAGTTATACATACACATATGTTCCCATATCTCTTCCCT
>NC_041218.1:82653242-82681218 GCF_002837175.3 Physeter macrocephalus
TTCTCTTTCTGTCTTACTTCACTCTGTATGACAGACTCCAGGTCCATCCACCTCACTACAAATAACTCAGTTTCGTTTCTTTTTATGGCTGAATAATATTCCATTGTATATATGTGCCACATCGTCTTTATCCATTTATTTGTTGTTGGACACTTTCAGCTTTTAAATAACTAGATGTTTCAGGTGTCTTTCTGCATATCCAGCTTTTTGTCATGTCTACTAAGTGTTGCTACATATTATGGCAGCTAGTATGATGGTCTGTATAGCTTAGTAAGAACAGGTGTTCTGCTGTGGAAGCAGATACCCACAGCTAACAGTATCATTTAGCGGATCAGTAAACTTAATACAGTGATGGGTTCATGTGCTCATTGTTCACATCCCTTGAGAAATCACGCATACCTAACACTCTCCCCTGTTCCATACCTTAATTAGCTTAGGTAAAACTGGGCTCTTACAAACATTTCAAAAGTACTACATTGAAGACAAAGATGTAAATCATCTATTAGAAGTTTATACATCTTCCTTAAAGTACTGCCAATATCAAAAGCATCAGTAAGGCATAGAAAGATCTGGGTTGTAGTCCTAGCTCTGCCCTTTGCACATAAATACTCCTGCTGATCTTCCTCTGAATTCAATCAACAGTAGTTCTAGTTACCTTTGATAAAGAAGCAATAACTTCACTATAAACAATGTTTCTTGCCTGTCTTCTTACTTTACTCTTACTGGAATTCGGTCAGGTCATTTTAATTTTTCTGAGTAGTTGTTTTCCTTATTTGGGAGACTTGTCATATACTAAAAATTACATTTGGCAGTATAAGTGGAAGTGCTTTGAAATGGACATGAATAAATATTTGTATTTATTATTAATCTGTATAAAAATTCTAATAAGTAGGGATGGTGCCATCATTGTTAACTCCATTTGTCACTGAGAAACCGAGGGTAAGAATTTGCAGGGTCACAGAATTACTTAGCAATGAATCCCATACAAGAAGCTAGATCTAAATTCAGCAACTTTTTAAAATAGGAGAGCACATTGTTTTTAAACCAATCATTTCTAGGTTACAGAGTGTGTGTGTGTGTGTGTGTGTGTGTGTGTGAGAGAGAGAGAGAGAGAGAGAGAGAGAGAGAATTTTACATATTCTTAAAGTTATAAGAAATCAACCTTCTTGAGACTCACAGACATAGAGAACATACTTATGATTACCGAAAGTGAAAGGTAGGGAGAGGGATAAATTGAGAATTTGGGGTTAACAGGTGCACACTACTATATGTAAAATAGATAACAAGGACCTCCTGTATAGCACAGGGAACTATATTCAATATCTTGTAATAACCTATAGTGGAAAAGAATCTGAAAAAGAATATATATATGTGTATATATATAATCTAATATGTATCTATATCAGTATATCTCAATCAGTTTGCTGTACCCCTGAAACTAACACAACATTGTAAATCAACTATACTTCAATTAAAACAAAAGAAATTAACCTTCTTGGCAGGAGTTTATTTTTGAAATTTAGTGTAAAAAATTGAGGTCTAAGAGCACTGACTTTATACCTTTCTACTCACTCTTGCTCAAACCAAAGCCTTATTTATATTGCTGAGCTCTTTTTTGTTCTTTAGAAAGCCATGAGCTCCTACTATGAGCCAGCCACTCTGTTAGATTTTGAAAATAGAGATAATGCAGTTGATAACTTTGCTTACTGTTAAGAATAGAACTCAGAGTTTAGAGGGAGAGTCAATAATTTAGCAAATGCAGATGGAATCTTGTTTGTTAAATAGAAAATAATAAACACCATATAGATGAGATACATTCTAACCTGAATATAAAACAATAAACTACCTTTCTATTCTTTTCTTCTATCTAATCAAAAATAAAGATTTTTAAATCAGTTGGCAAAACAAATATGACATTTCTGTCATTTATTCAGGAAAATCAAACTTCAGTAGAATTCATCAAACAAACCTTCGGATCAGATTTCTACTTGGGTAAAAGAATTCAAAGAAGTCAGTGGTAGGCTTCATCATGTGAACATGTAACTATAATTTGTAGTTGTTGGGAAAATTTTTAATATGTAGATCTGTGT
Source organism: Physeter macrocephalus (assembly GCF_002837175.3). Lineage (NCBI taxonomy): Eukaryota > Metazoa > Chordata > Mammalia > Artiodactyla > Physeteridae > Physeter > Physeter macrocephalus. The sequence goes on from NC_041218.1 coordinate 82,655,333, forward strand.
GTTTTTTAACTTGAAAGAGGAAGGATTTAAAAAAATGGTCAGAAGGAAGTCAGTGGTAATGAAAAATGTGGCTAGGATTTGTGAAAAAAAGGTGAAAATAATGTAAAGCTGATTAAGTGTAATTTTAAAGTCAGATTTTCCTTAAATACATTCTTGAAAATGCACGTACATAAAGCTATTTAAGATTTGAATAAATTATAGGCGGCTCCCATTCACAGAAAGCTGAAAGGGGCTAAAATCCCTTATGAAACTGTATTTTTACATTGTGTGATAGCTCAAGGTGTGTTAATCATTTGAGATATAAAAGTTTGAATTCACCATGTGAGAGGCAGTCAGAAGTGTTAATATATATGTAAGTTCAGTTTACTGATTGGGGGTCTTCTGTGTTGCTGTAGTAAAATACCAATAATATTTTCATGTCTTTGTACTGTAATTATTTTGTAAATTGATTAAAGTGGCAATTTTTTTGGTTGGACTGCACTGACACATATTCAGATATGCTTTTATCATTTGACCCTATTTTGTGAAGACTTACAAATGTTATTTCTAGCCTTTGGTGAACATTACTATGCTTTATGAAGAAAAAAGTGCAGGTTTAGGTTACATTTCACAAGGTTTGTTAATGGTTTCTGAATTATGCAGCAGAAATTGTAATCCACACAGTTTCAGAAGGTATCCATTCAAATTCTGGATGGATTGTCTTAAATAAAACTGTTTCATCAAGTCGCTGAGCCATGTCATCACAGTTCTGAGGAATGCAAGTGTCTAGTTTTTATCCAAAATAAATTGTGCATTAATATGCATAAAGATGTCAACTGCAGTGAGCCATCTGCAGCCAAACTGCTGTCAGCTAGTAGCTGCCTTCGTGGAGGAGGTCATGTGGGTTGGGCATTCCTTGAATAGCAGAAAGCATAATCTGTTATCAAACTTTAGTTTGGATTTGTCTTTATAATATTATATGTTATTATCTGATATATATTATTTAATTATATTCTCTATAGCATTAAAAATAATATGAATAAAAATAATACATAGATAACTTAGATATAATTTGATGAGAAGTAGGAAACAAGTTTAGAATAATTCATCAATAAATAATATCTAAAATTTACTTGGTATCTAATACAGAGGTAAGAATAATCATAAGAAGTGGTTGCTCTTTTTAAGAGTCCATGTGAGGATAGGAAAAGAGAGGAAATAATTGGAAAAAAAAATAAAGCAATATCTCTTTGAGTCTAAATGCTGTGCTTCAAACGATAGTAGGAATAGTTGAGAAGGGGCAGACCTTAATGGAGAATGGAATAGTAAGTGGTAAAGGAGAGGGGTCATCGTGTAAAGCATAGGAAGCATTTAGGTAAATGGAAGAGGAGTACAAATTGGATTTCGAATCGTGACTCAGGTAAGAGAGAATGAGAACACTGCCTTGATGGAGTAAATGGTACATTTAGATATGGTGGTTTGCAGAAAAGTTTAGTTGTGATGCATCAAGAAGTAAGAACCTAACAGATTTTAGTACAAGGGCAGGGTGAATGTATGATTGAAGAAAATGTATTCAGTAGCTAATGTGAATGGTATGAACACCAGCAAATATAAATTTCTAATATTGTGTTTGTTCTTTAGATGTTCCATTATTCCTCCTACTATGCTATGTTGTTGAACAGAGATTCCATTATAAATCTTATGTAGATTTTGTGTTTAAAATGTCCAGTTTGGAGCACATTGAAGGGTGGATGTTAGTCATTATGCCTCTGGACACTTTTGATTTGAGAAGCTTCCATTATCTTTTGAAGTGACTAGATTAAGAATAGTTCCAAGCAGGAATATACTTGAATTCTGGAACCCCGATGTTTGCCAGCTCATCTTATTTGTTAGGTGTATTGAGTTAATTATCTTGAATTATTATTAAACACATACTCTTAAAAATCAGAATCTAATTTTCAGTACTTTTTTGATAGTGGCACCAATAATTGAAACTCTATGTGGAATTCACAATTAAACTTTCAAGTGGTACTCCTTGAAACATTTAGTAAGACATTTATGATTATCCAGCAAAAGCCTTAGCCAGTGAAGTTGTATTACTCTACTTCACATGACTCGGCTCTGATACATAACATAAAAGGGAGCCGGGGGAGTTGGGTTAAACAGGGAGCTGTGTTAGTAATTATAAGCAGGTCCACATTAGAATACACAGTGACCTCAGAATGAGCAGAAATCCTGGCTGACTACTCTCTTACCCCCATTTATGTAACATATTGTCAGAAGACTGAATGAACGATTTTATGTCTTTTTTTTGCTTCTTTCTATAGAGCTAATTGGATTAGAGTAGCTCATTAAACAGTTGTGTCTCCAGATCTTGAATTCTATTTATTCTTTTGCTGTAAGTAAGGGTATAGGTGGGGGAAGGAAAAGATGACTATTTTACCTTATTTGTTATATAAGATCTGGAATTTATGAATAGTTAAGGCATGACATACTTATCTAACACAGATTCTTTCATTTTACTGCTTGTATATTGAAGGTAAGCTCCAGTGTTAACATTGCACAGAGACTTAAATTTTTACTGGTAAGACCAGACGCATCCGAAGAAGTGGGGAGGCGGGGAGTTGAGGGGGAACTTGCAGGAAGAAAGGAAAAAAGCACTCATCAAGGGCCAGATCAGGAACCGTGGCTTTGGAAATACTGATACAGTTGTAGGCTCCCCTGGTATTGTTTCTTGAATTTCTCCCATTGTTTATCAAATGGATGTGGATGATTAGAGGAACGAGTGCTACTTGTGTAAGGGCACCTGGGAAGTTGTTTATGAAATGTTGGTGAAAGGCTTCTTCTGAATTAGGCTTGGCCTTGGCTATTGTCTGACTTCTTTGGCATAGGGAATAAGGGATAAGGACTAAAGTCTTCTAAGATCCACATTCATAGCTATAGTGAAATGAAGACCCAGTCATGCAGAACTAGGAGAACCAGCTGTGTTATAGATATGGATACCAATTGGAACGGGCAGCAGGTGTCTGAGGCAATGATGGTAGTAAGTTCAGGTTCATCTCTGCTCATAGTTAGAGATAAACATTTAATTTTAGAAGTTAAACAAGACAGTAATTGTCTCCAAGCAGTGAAAATATGTATGGTTAGCAGGTGGGGTAAGTATGGGGTGTTCCTTCAGTTCGAATCAAAATGAGGATATATGATCCATGGGCAAAAGTATAGTATAGGGAGAATGGCGTGCAACCAGAAAATGAAGGTAGAAGCCTGTCATTTAGGCTAGGTAAACAGTGGGGATTAACAGAGTACACACAGAAATGTTGTGGCTTGAAGAACATAAACATTTTAAATTAGTTTATTTAATTCAAAGCAGCTCAAAAAATAATTGTGAACATCTATAATGATTAAAGGGTCAGACTATACCAGGAAGTCTTTATCGTTTGTTGCTTACAGTCTTTTGGGAAATACAGCCCTGGAGGTAGCAGAATTATGTAAGTGCTAACCTGAGAACAGGAACAAAATTATATATTTTGAATTTCTTGCAAAAATTAACTTTATTTCACAGTTATTGGAGAGGCATTGAGGTTTGAAGAGAAGTAGAGTCAACCCCTTCTGTGGTGGTTTGTTTTAAACAGGTTATATTTGGTGGAGGTATGAAGTATTTGAGAAATGACAAGGGCCAAATGAGGGACAGTGGCTTTGGAAATGTGAACGAATGAATGGGGAATTACCTTTCACAAGCAGTGCAGACACACTTGAGAAATAACTGAAAATGCAGTAAAGATATAATGGGATTTTTAACTCGGAAGAGTGAGAGGGCAAAGGTGGTATTACTACTTCTTAACTCTCCCTCAGTGCATTGTGAAAAAGTAGATGGTGGTTCATGATATTAATGTCAGGGCGGGCTATGGACTTTTTCATTTTCTTAATGTATAGGAAAGATTTTTTGTTTTTGTTTTCAGCTCAGTCAGGGACTTGGAAACGCTGCTGTGTTCAGTAGTAGATTAAGTTCTGAGATAAAACTCATTTCTGTTTTCAACAGATTTGGCCAGAATTAAATAAAAAAGAGGCTGTTTCTGAAAAATCCTAAGAGGATAAAAAGCTTTTCATATTGTGAAAGCTATAGACAATGATTTTAACCTGTATTCTCACAGTGAGGAGGAACATTGAGGGATCAGATGTCTTTTATGTGTTGCTTATCAAAGTGAAGAAAATGGGGTCATGAGAAGGACAAAAGATGGGTCAGTGGAGTCTGTTCGATAAAAGGGTGTATTAAGAGGAAAGTAGAATTGTGTCCCTATGAAGAAGCAGCAACCTGTGTTTTCCACCCCTCTTTTCCTAATTCTCCCTTGTCTGCTTATTGGGAGACATAGTCACATACATTTATAAACTACAAGGAAACATTTGATTTTGGATTGAGGACAGTATAGTATGTGTGACCCACTACTGAAGTAAATCATACATTAGATATGCCGTGGTAGTGTTCTAATTTTGCAGTGGTCCAAAGATGGAGTAAAAGCCTACTGGCCAGCTATGCATGAAGCTCCAATGTTCACATGGCAAAGAGACTTAAAATTTTGCTGATAAGACCAAATGCATCCAAAGAAATTGGCCGGGGGGAGCTTGTTTGAGGGAGAACTTGCAGGAAGAAAGGATAAAAGGACTCATCACAGTATCACCATCAGATACTTATTATATATCTGTGATTATCTTGAAATTACATTATGCTTTAACCTGTTTCTTATCTGATTCTTCTATAATATGGTGTCCATGAGGACAGAGATTTTTGACTCTTTTGTTCAGTGGTATGTGCTAAGTAGAAGTTGCTCAATAGATATTTGAATAAAGAAAGAAACAGATGAATATATTTTGCGTGTTCTTTGGCTCTGCCATTTGTTACAAAGAATAAGAGCAATTAATACAATGACAGACACTAGCCCTAGAAGTTTGTAGTTTAAAGTGGTTAATGTGGGTATAGCTCTCATATAATAATTTATAGAAAAAAATCCTTGATAAAATATAAGTAAAGAATTATGCTTTTAATTATATTTTCTTTCATCTTGTCTGGCTGTGTGATTATGAGGTCACATGGTATCATTTAAGACTGTGGAAGAAAACAAATGAGAAAAAATAAATAGTAGAGTAGCAGAATTGACATTGGCAGTAGGGGAGGGAGATGGTTGAATCTGTAGGGGCACGTTTATGGAGAAATTTCCTTCCATCAGGAAGGGGACAAAGTGGAGTGAATTTCCTTACATTCAAGCTCACCTTTAGTCATGTTACTTACATAGGTAACAGTTGCTTGATTATGTTTTGGGATTCAAATATCTTTATGTTCAAAAAGTTACTTACTTGTGAAATGCCTCAAACATACAGAAAGGTAAAGACAATATAGCAAATACATAAGTACTCAATACTCATGTTGAAAACAAATGTAATGAACACCCAAGTACCTCCCACCCATATGTAACAAATGTTTTCATTTTGCTTTTTGATTCAGATTTTTAAACAGAAATATAACTTGTTAGAGCTTAAAATCTTCCTTCAACCTTCTAGAAACAAAAGTTTGCTTTCCATGAGGTTGCAAAATAAGCCCTGTTATACTGGTACCTGAGTTTAAATAATTTCAGTGTCTTTTTTTTTTAAGCCATTTTAATGATTAAGAAAAAGATACAGTAGAATTTTTTTTTCATTAAAGTTTAACAGCACAAACTGTCAAATGAAAAAAGAAGTTTTTAAAAGTTTAGAAATGACTAGTTTGGTTTCTTTTCAAAAGGGAATTGTTTCAAATAGAGAGTATGTTGTTTGCCAGCCTAATACTTTACAATTTTGTACTGTAGAAAACTTTTCTTGTACTTATGCTCCATATATTTAGTTTTTCACTGTGTAGATTTCTGAACAAAGAACTGCAGTGCTAAACTGGTAACATTGGTTACTTTGGGAGTTAAAGATTAGATCATGAATTTGCCCTTCAAAATTACTTTTGTAATATTTAAAGTTTTGTATAATGAGCATACATTTTTTTGGAATAAGAAAAGGTAAAGTTTAAACATAGGTACTTTTAAATTATCTTCTAAAATATGGTAGTACCAAATTCAACATCTCCTTTTAACAATGAAGGTGATATGAAAAGAACAGGTGCATTTACGCCTATACATGATACTATACGATGTGTATCTCACATATATACATAACTCACCAGTCATATAAGTATATTGCTCTTTCCAGTAATGAAAAGGAAATGGAAGCAGTGTTTTCTCTGTTAGATCATGCTATCTATGATAATTTGAGGGTGTGCCATTATTTTTCACTTATTTTCTTAACAGAGAATGTTCTCTTTCTAACCTACAGTGGCTAATATAAGTTTTTTGTTTTCTCACATTTGATTATGTCACGTTGGAGAGGGAAGTGATGCTCTTGCTAATTTAAGAAATTAGCAGTGTGTTAATAATTAGACAAGCATACTCTGGGTTATATAACTAAAAATCGTTTATGAGCCATCAATAGAGAAAACATCTAACATAACTGATTCTGGAATCTAATATGTTATGATTCATTTTCTTTTATCATACATGGTTTTCTATTTCTAGGAGTAATCAAACTGAGTATTTTGTTTTACAAAGGCAAAGAATAACAAAACTAACATTAGAAGAAAAATACAGTTCTGTGCTGATTTTTATTTTATTTTCAGCGCTTAAGGCTCTGAGGTTCATTAGTTATATTTTAATGTACCTAACATTTTAATATTTTAATAGAAATTAAGTAAAATTATTTGATGTATATTTTATGTGTTGCATAATAAGAGACATAGTTTCAAAAGGTACCATGCAGTTTTAAAAATGTTTTTGTTTCTACATTGTTATTATCTCACTGACTGTTGTTTTATATTATTTATATTATTTCTAGATAAAAGAGTGGCTCTGTTTAAACTGTCAGATGCAGAGAGCTCTAGGAGGTGACCTGGCTCCAGTTCCATCATCACCCCAGCCCAAACTGAAGACCGCCCCAGGTCCTACATCAGCAGTGAGCAAGCCGACCCCACAGTCACAGCAGATTTCTCCAAAGAAAGATACTACACCCAAACAGGTTGTCTCAAAGGCACCTGAGTCTAAAAAGCCCCCACCACTAGTGAAACAGCCAACCCTTCATGGCTCCCTCCCAGTCACAGCCCAGCAGCCTCCCGTGGCAGAGTCCTCCTCCAAGCCAGCCCCTCCCAAAGAGCCTTCTGTCCCATCTGAGCAGGCCAAGGTCTCCGTGGCTGATGATAAACCAAAGCAGCCCAAGACAGGAAAGCCAGCCACAGACATTGTGTCTTCATCGTCAACAGCAGCAAAACCGGATGTTCCAAGCTCCAAAGTACCATCACAGGATCAAGAGAAAGCAATTCCTTCTCTAAAACCAGACTCTGCCAAACCCTCACAGAGTTTTCCACCAACAGGAGAAAAAGTCACCCCATTCGATTCTAAAGTCATACCTCGACCTGCATCAGATTCAAAACTGATTTCACATCCTGGGCCTAGTTCAGAGAGCAAAGGTCAAAAACAAGTTGATTCAACTCAGAAGAGGGACGACCCCAAGAAAGCACAAACCAGAATGAGTCCTAAGCCAGATGCCAAGCCTATGCCAAAAGGGGCACCAACACCCCAAGGTCCACGACCTTCCACTGGCCAAACTGCCCCCCCATCTCCACAGCCCCCGAAACCTCAGGAGCAGTCGAGACGTTTTAGTCTGAATCTGGGAAGTATTTCTGATGTCCCTAAATCACAGCCCACAACTCCTCAAGAAACAGTGACTGGGAAACTCTTTGGGTTTGGAGCATCCATTTTCAGCCAGGCATCAAATCTTATCTCCACAGCAGGCCAGCCTGGGTCTCATTCACAGGGTGGGCCGGTGGCCCCAACAAAACAAGTCCCTCCTTCGCAGCTACCTACTTCTCAGGGGCCACCCAAATCCACAGCACCACCTGCCCCTGCAAAGGTTATACCTGTGAAAAAGGAAACCAAAGCTCTAGTAGCTGAAATATTAGAGCCCAAAGCTGAACAAGTTTCAACAGTAAAAAGAACAGAAACAGAAAAGAAGCCTCTGCCTACTAAGGACAGCAAACCTTCAACAGCCGAGCCTCAAAAAGCTGTTCTTCCCCCCAAACTGGAGGAAACCCCCAAACCAGAATCAGCCTGTCCTCTCTGCAAAACTAAACTCAACATAGGTTCTGAGGATCCTCCTAACTTCAATACTTGCACTGAATGCAAGAAACAAGTGTGTAATCTCTGTGGATTTAACCCTACACCACACTTGACCGAGGTAAGCAGTTATTTGTATCACATATGAATGTGAGTATATTGTGTTTATTCTGAAATATTTTGGTGGCCGAGTTTCTGAGCAAAAAATACATTTTTAATAAAGAAAAATTGATACTGGTATCTTTGAAGAAGTTTCAATTACTTATTACAGGCTCACTTTCTTATTAAAAGTTAACGTAATTTAGACTTTTCTGGCTTAAAGTACCAGAAGTAAGATGATGAAATAAGCTGACAACTTAAAATAACAATTATCCCATCCTTTATATGAATTAACAACCTATAGCTTTGGAGCACTATTTGATTTTCACCTAAAAACACCAAATAAGTGTTGTAAGTTACTATTCCCAGTATCTCTAATCCTTCCAGTCTCTTTCATACCTTAAAAAAAGAAGCTTGATTGATTGCAAATCTATAAACAACATGAGATCTGTTATCTTACAACAGTTAAGAGCTTTGAGTAAGTTAATAATATTGTCTGCTAGAAAATATTGGTTCAAATATGTAATGTCTAGACTTTTTATAATTCTGTTTGAACTGTTATCTGGCATAAATATAATAGAGCACTTTATTAGGAACTGTGGAAAGAAAAAGAAGTTATATGGATTTCAGTGAGTAATGTGAAGGATTTTTTTTTAATGGGGTGACCAAAACACTGTTTATACAGTGTAAATGACTGAAAAGCAGATGGCAATTTTCTACCTAATACAGTTATAGAAGAATGAATCTATAAGCATTAGTCCTGTGTTAGGGCTATTAGAATATTTGGATATTGCGAGACTGAGAGGTTGAATGATGCTGCTGTCTTAGATGGTAACAGTGATATTTTAGTAAACATTTTGGGATTGAATTTAGATCCTTGTTCATTGTTTTTATAAAAATCAAAAATACTTAAGGATTATTTTATTCTCTCCTTGATTTTGTAATTCACTGGGATGGAAAAAAAAATGGAACAGATTTTTAGCAGTTATACAAAAGAAGCATAGAGATTCTTGGTGGTGTTTTTGAGTTAAATTTTTTAAAAAATAATAAGTTGTAAAATATTTTTATTTTTTACTTTTGAAAGATATTCGGTTGCTTTGACATGTTTAACACCATATGAAAGTGTTGTCCCTATAGACTTAAGCTGATTCCTATCCTAACTGTGATGAATAATGTTAACCGCAGCCCATTTGAAAAGTAGATAAAATTTGGTTTCTCTCAGCACTTCATGAGTGGTAACAACTGTAGTTATTACTTACAGTATTCAGGATTCATTGTAAAAGCAAAACAACCTTAAGTGTCTTCCATATTTTTAAAAGAGTTGTTTTCTGTTGTGTAATTATGAAGAGGGAAATTTCGGTTTTCCTAGGACAGTTGTATTAATTTCATAGATTTTAACAATTGTACCCTTTAATGAGGAGCCTATGGTATCAATACCATGCAGTTAGTTTAAATAGTTAGAAAACAAACTGCACCGCTAAAAACAAAACCGTAATGTCTGCATTTAAAGTGCATTTTGTGCACACTGAAAAAAGGGCTATAACTTGTGTGTGTGTGTGTACATATGTATACGTACACATTTGGGCCATAACGATTATTAGAATTCTGTCAGTGTTTCGAGGTGTGAAATGAGAGTCCTTGAGCAGAGAGACAGTAAACCTTCAAGAAAATCTTTGATTTTCTGTGTGTTGGTAAATTATATTTCAGAAGTGATCATTTGGAAGGGAGATTTCTTGAATCCAGCAGAGAATTATCTAGGATGTGTGTGGAATTTAAATAGTTTGAAAATATAAGTGGTTTTAAGTTTTCAGATGGTTTAGGGGAAGTCTTATTTTAAGTATGATCAGTGGGATTTAGATGATCTGTCATTGTTCAGATTGTTTTTTTCCTGTGGTCATTTCTTTGAATCTGGAAGATCGTATTTCAGAGGAGAAAAAAATTTGATGTAACAAAAGCAGTCGACTCACGTTCTTGGTTCCACTTGACTATGTTAATCACAGTGAAGTTTTTAGCTGGTCTAAGGCCTTAATGCCCTCTGGTCTCTAGGTACATAAAGTCCATTAGCTGACCTGGCATCAAGGGAGTGAATGAAGGTCAGTGGCGTTAATCCCTATCGCCGTGGTTCCTACTATTTTACCTAGAAGACTTTAGAGGACTGGCAGTAGGGATTCGTTGAAGCAGAAGCCACCCTGTGTTTGCATGTGTGTGTGCGCGTACATGGCCATGTATATCCAGGAAACTGTGAATTTGATGTATATGCTTAACTTGTGGTGCTGTCCCAGCGTTTATACTACTTACTGATCTGTCCTCATTTTGAGTGGTTAGAAAGTATTTCATCCTTGATCCTTGTTTTATTTCTATGATTTCTTTGTTCTGCTTGTTATTTTTCTTGTGATCCAAGATTTTCTGCTGGGCTGGCACTGTAGTTTCATTCCAGTTTGAGAGAGCACATTCTGAAAATACTCGGACTTTCGCCTGTAATGCAGAGTAATGGTGTTCCTCAAGAAAGGTTTCAACTATGTATGTCCATTTATTTTTCTAATAAAGCACATGTAACTCTATTATAAGCCTCTGCTTCTACTACTCTCATCACTGTGAGGCAGGATGTCTTTTCCTGCTGGTGTCTCTCTTCCCTCCCCTTTTTCTGTCCTGTTCTGGGGGTGAGAAGAGCTGGTCCTTGTTTGTCATGGGTTGGGAGCTATAGACACTATCCTCCTTCTCAAGCCCATTCATTAAACACACCTGTCTCTAAGGTTGTTTCCTGTATCTCCTACTCAGCATCTCCCACAGCACCTGAAGAGTGCCAAGACTGCCTGCAGGGCCCTGGGGTGTCGCCAGGCTTCAGCCTAAGCCTTACGGTTTAACTGTTTTATGCCCAGTTTGTATAAATGGTACTATAATCCATTAACCTCTGACAGCAAGGAACATTTTTTTTTTAGGCTTTAATTTCTGCCAAATCAGGAAATATTTTGTCTTTGAAGGAGTTTTAAAAGCGATTGCAAGGCTTTCTAGTCTTACAGAATTTGGAGGCGTGCTGAGAAGAACAGCCTAAATTGGCAATCAATTTACCTAGTGAATTTTAATCATTCTGACTCAATTCAAGTACCAAAAGGAGTAAAAATTACTCATCGTGGGTATTTATTTTATTGTTTGTACTACCCTTTTGGAAAGTAAATTTTTGCTATGAAAGTACGACTTAAAATTATGTTTCCTCATGCTTCAAGAAGTCCTAGAGTCATAGTTCTGCTTCCTTAGTAAGATAATTATGCATGACCTAAATGATGTTGGAGTAGCTAGCATATATTTGTCACCAGGCAACAAATGGGCCTTAGTCAAGGTGGCTTCTGCATTTTCTCTCAGACCCTTAAGGAAGGCCTGGTGGGGATGTGCTTCATTTCTTAGTTCAGTAAACACATAATATCTTGCTTTAACTTTAAAAACCATTACTTAATACTTGAAGAAATATATCTGTTACTAAAAAGCATTTAAGAGTATGCATACACACGTATATGAGCATTAAAGACAGAGTGATCAAAAATCAATAAGGAGGGGGCTTCCCTGGTGGCGCAGTGGTTGGGAGTCCGCCTGCCGATGCAGGGAACACGGGTTCGTGCCCCGGTCCGGGAGGATCCCACATGCCGCGGAGCGGCTGGGCCCGTGAGCCATGGCCGCTGAGCCTGCGCGTCCGGAGCCTGTGCTCTGCAACGGGAAAGGCCACAACAGGGAGAGGCCCGCGTACCAAAAAAAAAAAAAAAAAAAAAAAATCAATAAGGAGAAAATAATTCTACCAATAATCCGTTTTTAAAGAATTCCATGATGGAGATCTACATTCTGTTTAAAAATTTCTGGCATGCATGGCAAAGAGGGACACCTGATGACACTTTTTGACTGACATAAGAAAATTGATAAGTTGGTAGAAACAAAATTTTTACTTATTAATCTTTAGGAGAAATTTGATGTTAACTTTTTATTAAGTGATATTTAGTTGAACAAAAATCCAAATGTGGGTTTAAAGTAGAGATATTTTGTTTAAACACATTTTTTTTAAAAGTAGTTTCTTCATTAGTCTTTTTTTCTATGCATTTTTACGTATTTAGTATTCTACTCTATGTGGTAGTTCTATATCCCAGTAGTAGCATGATTATATACCATTTTCCCATGTGATTAAACATTTCTTAAATATTATATAAAATGATTACATATTATTCAATTCTATGGTTGTATGTTTTTTCATACACATTCTCCTGGTATTAGGGATTTAGGATGTCTTCATTTTTTCACTATAAATAAGGTGAACATTTTTGGATGTAAATATTGGTAGTTTTAACTGTTTCTCAAGGAAAGCTTACTACTAAGTTTACTGAATCAAAGAACAAGGACCCTGAAGTATCAAATTCTCTTTGGAGATGTGATAGTCATTGACATTGCCACTAGCATATGTGATTCCTTTCTTAATGCAGACTCTGCAAATTTGAATGTTATTTAAAATGAAGTTGGTTAATTTGGAAGTGTAAAAGTGCTATAACATGGTTCCTTTGGTTTGTATTTTTTTGATTACCAGAACTTTTATTTAGTTATTAAATGTAAAAAGATGATTCTGATTATGATCCGGACAAAACATTGTGCAGACATTGTGGGAAAAAGTAAACTGGTATTTGACTAGGCCTATGTGAAACGCATTGTGTCAGTCATTTTTTCACAACAACTGTGTGGGGTAGGTTTTACAGCCGCTCTAGAGATCAGGAAAAGAGTATCAGAGAGGTAGTTACCAAGCCACAGAGGTATCATTCAGAGGCTGAGCCAGTGCTCTATCTCCTGGACCATGTTTAAGTAACCTGGTGAACTGGATAACAAATGTCACTTCTTCTGTCCTCGCTTACCTATAAGTTGTGTCAGTTGGTAATTACTAAGACTTTAATATCAACAAATTTGCTAGTATGTGCATCAAAACCAGGTAACATTTGGGGCCCAGAGAATAATGGTGGCTGTGTTATATGGCTGAATTTAGAATCATGTGCAGATTGAGAGCTTCAGAAACGTAGAGGCCAGCATCATCCTTTTCTTTCCAGATAAGCCTACCAACTGGTCAACATTTATTTATGTGAAAGCATATGGCTGAATCATGAAATAATGTCCCTCCTTTCATATATAGCACACCTGAGGGCATAAAACATAGTTGCTCCCGCTATAAGAAATACTATTATATTCCTGCCAATGCATGCAAAGACTTTACTCCATGAAAATGATGAACATCTAATTGTTCCATTGGTGATAGTGGTGGTGGTTAATCTTAGCTTCTACCAACATTTTTGTATAGCTTCCTTTGTTACATTCCCAGGAGTGGGATTGCTGAAATATAGGTTATATTTATCTTAAACTGGTTCTCCACAGTAGTTTTATCAGTTTTTATTTTGACCAACTTTGCATACATGCTACTGTTGTTCTAGGGATGCTTTGTCTGATAAGATGGTCACTGGACAAACGTAGCTAATGAGCACCATGGCTGGCTCAAATTAAAATTACTGAAAGTGTGAAAAACACATTGGATTTCAAAAACTTAGTATGAAAACTGTAAAGTATCTCACTGATAATATTATGTTGGTTACTACTGTGTAAGGCTTTTCTTCCTTAAATATCGAGGTTACGACTGCCTTTTCACATGTCACTTTGCAGTTGCATATGCATGTACTGCGGTATATTGCTGTGTAGGATATATTTCTTTCTCCTTATACAAAAAAAGACGTGACTATTACTATATTTGCTGTACTCTGATTAGCTTTTCCAGAGCTTAATTTCCTCATATGACACAAGATAGCTGGTTCTCTTTGCATGCTCTACTGAGCAGATAGTTCTCAGGGCTTTCATCTTCTGGAAGTAAAATACTGATGCCTGGCCTGACCCAGCCTGGCCTGAAGATCAATGTTCTAGGCCCTGCTAATCATCAGTAAGAGATATCTGTACTATTGATCAGTGTACTGTGGCCATACCAACCTTTAGGTCAGGATCTCTTCTCTTTTCTACTAACTCCTCTGTTTCCAAATGTTTCCTCTATTATTTCTTTTCAAAACTTTTGGATCTGCTTCTATTCTCCCTGTGGCTTTGGGTGAATATCATCAGTTTTTGGGTCACTTCCTTTCAGAAGTCTCAGCAATACAGAATGTTAGAATTTGAATATGTCATCTGGTCCATCCACTGCTTTCTTCCTTTCTTCTCTTGTTGGCAATTTATTTTCTTTTAAAATTCTGTTCTAAGAATTTGTATTACAAAAGCAGTATTCCTTATAACAATCCGTAGAGTACCAACGTGTCTGAAGAAACATGAATAGCTTCCTCTTCCCCTTGCACTTCATGTTAATGCTTTAGTATCTACTTAGATGTCTTTTTTTTTTTGCTTTTTGTTTATTTCTCTAATTTGTTTATTTCTATACCAACAGTGAAAAATGTAAAGAAAAGGATTTGAGATTTTTCAAAAAGTCTTATGGGCTAGTTGTTTTTAAAAATGATGTATTTATTTTGAAATGAACATGTTTTCTTACTATACTTATTTTCATTGAATTTTTTTCACAAAATTTTATGCATTGGACAAGTGAATTTTCACTGACTTGCCTCATTCTACTTATGAGGGAAATAGCTGTGCAGTATCTCAATAGTGATGCACATTCTCCTCATGAAAACTGAGATGTTGAAGATATTTCGAGTTCCTGTTACTGTACAAACAGGGTTATAGTAAAACATCAACACATATTTTTCCATTGTATCTTGATATGTTAGATAAATTCCTTAAAATGGGTGGGCAAGGTTAAGACAAATGATGTTTGACAGAGTTTCCATATTACTTTTTTTTAAAAGTATAGTAATTATAGTCCTGCCAACAAACTATTAGTGTCTCTAGTTTCCCACACTGGATAGTAGTTCATATTTATCAATTTCAAGAGTCAGAAATTAAATAGTATTGTTGCATAATATTAAATTTCCCTGCCTATTTTGAGAGTAAACATTATATATTTATCAAAATCAAGAGCTTAACTACTTGTATTTCTCCTGTTTTTTTAAGTTGCCCATTTGTATGCATTGGCCATATTTTCATGTGCATATGTTGTATATGTCTTAAAATATTTTAGAGAATTTAATTCTTTGTCATCTTATCTTGAAATGATTTTCCCTGTTGATCACTTGTTTTTAACTCTCTTTATGAAATTTTCTTCTGTACATGAGGTTTTTAAAAAAACTTCTGTGCAATCAGATCTTTTAATGTTTCCTTGATTGCTTATTTTGCTAAAGAAGGCCTTTTCACATTTTTATTATAAAAATAGCTTTCCACATTTACTCCTAAACATCTGTAGTTTTATTTTTCACTTCCGATCACTTATTTATCTGTAATTGATTTTTTTGGGGTATGATGTGAGGTGAAGGGCCTAACTTTATATATTCAAAATGTATAGCCACTTATCTCCGTGTTATTTATTAAGTAATACATCATTTTCCCTCTGGTTTTTATTGCCACTTTCTTCATGTAATAAATTTCCATTAAGACAGGTTTCTTTTCTAGATTCTTTAATTTGTACTGTTAGTTATATATCTAGTTCAGAGTGTCAGCACCTTACTATTTTTATTAGTCTAGTTTTAGTATTTAAAGATATTAAATATCCATGAACACCTTAGCAAGAGTCTAGTAATAGGGTATTGTCCTTCCCAGGGTTTGGCTTTACCTTATTCTACTTATAAACTAATAAATTAACTTGTTACAGTTTCATGGATGCGATGCCAATAGTAGACATGAGATTCCTGGGTCGGACGCAAAGAACTTTATTACTCACACCACAGGAGGCAGCATGAACATCATATTTGCATCAGTTCCCCTTTGTCCCCCACTCTCATACGGGTCACGTGAGATATGGGCCTAGATTGATGCTGCACACGCAGGTTTGAGTCACAGGTGAGGAGCACTGAGCTTGTGGAATCCACCTCTTTTATAGCAAGCAGTAAGTTAGTCTGCTCTTTGTCCCAGAGGGAGACTTTGCCTCATCCCTAAGGTTGTTGCCTATTCCACACAGAAGTTTGAGAAATGGCCAAGGTGAAGAGCAGCCAGGGTCTTGCGTTGCTGGCAAACCCCGTAAGATGTGTAGGTACAGGAGAGACCCATTGTGGATTGTCTTTCCCAAAGGTATTAATGATCCAGTGGTTTTAAAGCTTAAAATATTATGAACTGTTCCTTCCAATGATGTTGAATATAGAGACCAAGTGTAGAAAGCTGATAAATTTGGAAGTGTGCTGGTTGAGGCCAACTTCATCTGTGTGACTAAGGGCTGGAAGCTGCCCATTTGGCAGCCTCTCTTATGCTTGGGCCTGCCTCTGATCCAGCTACATGAAACTCATGAAAAAAGGCTACTTCTGAAAACTCCTACTTCAAGGATGAAGAAAATGGGCTCAGGGAAATGAAATGATATGCTTAAGGTAGGGGTCAGATAGTGGTTGCTGAAGTACTAAATAAAAATACCCTTTTCATTGTTTGTTTTCTGCATCTTCTTTTAAAACTTCCTTCCTTGACTTGTTCGTGAGCAAAAGAAACAAGAGAAAAATTTGTGAAACAAACAACTCAAATCTTATATTCAGACAAGCATTGCTCTAGCAGAAAATACATGCTCTAAAATCTAATATATATGTTAATATTTTCTTGCCCTATTATATGTGGGTTACATAACCCCCCCATATTAACATAATGTTAATATGATTTGAAAGTAAATTCAGTGGCATTTTCACTACACGGAGTTGTGGCATGACTGAGATTACTCTTTTATTAAATTATAAAAATCGATCTAATCACATAGCAAAATAATGTTTCTGGTCTAATTAGAACAGTGTATACTACTAATAATGTAATTAACATGGTCATTTTATACAACTTATTGTAGATCTGTCTTAGTCTAGGAAGGAAATGTAACAACAGATATTCATGTAAATAATTGAAATAACGTTTTAATATTTCTTAACATTGGAAAATTTTATTTATGTGTATATCTGTGATATACAAGTAGATGTGTGTGTGTGTGTGTATATATATATATGCATATGTATATATTTTAGAGCTAAAATTAGAAATTTCCCTGCGAAGAAATTAAGACTTAAAATACAATGAGGTTGGGCTTCCCTGGTGGCGCGGTGCTTGCGCGTCCGCCTGCTGATGCAGGGGAACCGGGTTCGCGCCCCGGTCTGGGAGGATCCCACATGCCGCGGAGCGGCTGGGCCCGTGAGCCATGGCCACTGGGCGAGCCTGTGCCCCGCAATGGGAGAGGCCACAACAGAGGGAGGCCCGCATACCACAAAAAAAAAAAAAAAAAAAAAAAAATACCATGAGGTTTAATTTGGGGAGATAACATACGTGCAGTGTTGTGTGTTAGCATACAGAACTGTGAATCACATCTACCAATTTAAAAAATGTATAGTGTCAAATAGAAACATGATCAGGAGAAACCAAAATATGCCTTGCACGTGGAATTAACCATTGGAATAAAAATAACCTCATATGTCTATGTGTGGAATTCTTAAACTTGGATTTAAGTACCTTTTGCTTCTCTTTTGTATTTTTTAAAATTTCATGAGAAAAAAAATGGACAGTCAGATGTGGGAAGACATGTCATTTTAATTTACCAATCTGGGAATCCACGGAAAGAAGGGATATTCATTTAAAGCACTTTTAGTTGTTGTTGTTGTTTTTTAAGTCTATGAGAAGACTGTTTTAACAGCTATATATAGGTAAATGATGGTTGTGAGTTTATCTTAATTGTTTTTAAATCCTTAAATTAGATTTGTATTCACTTACATTACCTTTTAAGCATGTCACTTACACATTTATAACTGTAAACATGTATAACAGTTATACATTGTCACCCAGTTTATCTCATGATTCCATAACTTTATAAGTAGAATGATTTTTTTTTCAACCTACCACACACTGTCACTGCTCTCTCATCAGCTCAGAGTACCATCACAAGCAGTTTTCTTTTGCACCTGCTAAAAATAGAACCTGTCTACCTGAGCCACACTTCCAAAGGAAAGCTAATTAAAGCACTCAGTAAACAATATACTTTTTCATTGAGTAAACGGCATCCCCAATGCCTGTTAATTTCTTTTGCTATTTACTCAGCCTTCTTGAAACTCTGTGGACTTCTTTCATCTGTTATATATCATGTATTTATTCTTTCATTCTTGTTTAATTCATCAGCATACTGCAATACATGAGTAACTACTGGAAAAATAACTACTCTCCACTTTAAAAAAAGTCACATTCATACAGAAGTAGTTATGTAAGTATTATCTAAGTATACAAAAATCTTAATAATAGCCTTAAAAGACTTAAATAGATAGAAGTGAAGAGTGTCAGCTGAGCCATGCAAAACAAAAGTTTGAATGTGTTTTGTGACTTTTATAAAAAGAATCATCCTCTATTTAAAAGCCTTCCTCATTTATGGGGATCTAAATGACCTAGAGTCATTTTTCTCATGGCATTGTAATGCAATGTAAAGAGAGATACACTAAATGATGGACACAACATATTTTGATAATACACCTGTCTGAATAATCTAAGACAGGGTTTTTTTTCAAAAATGCATTTTATGTGCATCCCTCAAGATGCTACACTAAAAATATATCCCTCAAGAAAATTTGTAAATGCTTCATATTTAATCTCTCTTAAAGATATGAATTGCATATATTACTTCTATGAGAAGCCTTTTAATAAAGGACTTTGTTGAACCAAGTATAAAAAATAATTATTTTACCACAGTCTTTTTACTTATTTGGCAGAACTAGTGTTCTAAATGACACATATTGCTCAAGAAATAGTAGTTTAAATATTAAATACATTTAAATTAATACCTTCATTTTCTTATTCCTAAAATTCTTTCTTTTGTCTCCAGAGACATAAATGACACCGTCTAGGGAAATTTTCCATTAAGGTGTATAACACACACTTCTTGTTCAATATGCCCCATTTTGGAGTCGTCATTTTTTCCTCGTGTCCCTCTTCATGTGTCCCCTGTCAGACTGAAAGGCACCACAGATCCTGAGGGTCATTCCAGACTTCTCTTTCTCTATCACTCGCCCGGAAGCAGTAGCTTTCAACTGTTGTCAATTCTACCTGCTAAAGGTATCTGTTCTCTTGCCTTCTTCTTAGTCTTACTGTGAGAGCCTTGTTTGAGCCCTTGTTTATCATCTTTGCTAATGCGATAGACCATGAATACTTTATTTGGGGAAACTCAGTTTCTCAAATTTCATTCTCCTACAAGTTGCCGAATATTTCTGGAGTTTCCTTGTTTATCATGTTCTACTGAATCCCTTAGTCTTTTCTCACTTAGGACTATATTCAGTGCCATGAGCAAAGAATATACTTTCAGTCCTCCATGTGCCTCAGTACTTTGCATGTGCCTCAGTATTCTCCACCTCCCCACATCTTTATCTCCTATCCATTCTTTGAGATTCATCTCAGACACCATTTCCCCTTGACCCCCTGCTTCATGTTCTAATACTCCAGTCAGCCCTCTTATATATCTTGCAGTTGCCTGTTTAGTTGTGTCATCCCATGGGAATGTGACCCCTGGAGCACCGTCGGTGCTATCAAAATTCCAGCAGGTGGTAGGTAGTCAATACATGTTTGTTCAGTGAAGGAAAGACAGAATTTAGGGAAATGGAATGTAGAGTATTGTGTTAATAGCATCATAATTGTAGTTAGAAGTAGTATGAAACTTTGTTATTTAGTTCTATATTGGCTGCAAGTATTTTTAAAGCCCTCTTAAAAAGTCTTACATACTAATATATATATATATCTTTGCATGTGTTTTTTTTTTTTTTTTGCGGTACTTGGGCCTCTCACTGTTGTGGCCTCTCCCGTCGCGGAGCACAGGCTCCGGATGCGCAGGCTCAGCGGCCACGGCTCACGGGCCCAGCCGCTCCGCGGCATGTGGGATCTTCCTGGACCGGGGCACGAACCCGTGTCCCCTGCATTGGCAGGTGGACTCTCAACCACTGCGCCACCAGGGAAGACCTGCATGTGTTCTTAAAGTACAGAAGTATTAGAAAGAAGATGAGCTTTTTTTACATGAAAATATAAGAACTTACTATTTTTTAATTATTTCTTTAAATATTACCTCAATGAGGCCAGCCTAAATCACTCTATTTACTACTGTAACCTGCATGGCACCTCCCATAATGCAATGTTTTCTTACCCTGCTCTCTTTTTTCTTTGTCCAGAGCACTTACTACCTTGTAACATAATATTTCATTTACTAATTTATTATGTTTAAAAAAAATTATCTCTCTGCCTCACTGGATGCAAGGCATAGAGTAGGCTCACAAATCCAGGTACTTGGCTTACAGCATACTATCATGAAATCTTTATACAACGAGTGAATTAGTCCTGTATGGTTACTACAGATGCAGTACCTGAATAAGGTATACTGGAATGTTGATTCAGAATGCTAAGATCTGGTCAGACTCATATCTGGTGAGCTGCAAATGTTTTTAACGACTTTCCTCCCTCACCTTTTCCCAGTATGCCTCATTTCAAAAGGTGAAAAGAAGACACATACACCACATATCTGGAAGAACTTTCTGCATATAAATCCTCATTATAAAATTGAGTCCATAAAGGATATTGTATCTTCTGTTATGGCTGAGGGATAAATGAATGAAACTAAGTTTCAGGGAAAAGAGACAATGGGTTTGGTGATCTATCGAGAGGCAGCATAGCAGGGTTGTCAAGATGGCACCTATACCACCTCTTAGTAGCTCGGTTTCGTCCCCTATCAAAGAGGACCTACCTCATGGGGCTGTTGTGAGGATTAGAAGGGTTGATACCTGTTAAGCTTTAGGAACAGTTCATGACGCTGCACTTGATGAAGCTCAGTAAACGATAATTTTGCTCGCTACAGTTGGCAGATCTAGAAGGCCTATGGTACCAGGATATACCTTTTGCTGAATAGACAGGATAAAAATGATTCCTTTCGAAGTGAAGCTTCACTTCTAAGAAGAGTTAAGCTGCTTAATGAAATGTGTTTTTACGTTAAATAGTAAGTGTGGGCCTTTACTGCAAGCTTGAAAGATTATTTCAGGTTATTTTGTATAATGCAAAACGTAATGGGCCCTGACTAAAAGAAAATACATGCATTGCTGCGTGCTTTTATTTGCTATGTCAGCAGTGCTTCTACTTTTACTTATTTAATGAGCTTTTTCTCTGTGATTGTGGCATATTAATATGAATGCGTTCTTTACATATGAAAAGAAGCAAAGTATCTCTAAGATTTGGAAAAGATTTTCATTGGGAGAAGTTATAGCATGGATTTTCTTCAAGCGGGTATATTTGGAAAGCCTTAGAAAATTGCCTGTAAATGATTACCAACAAGAATATGTTGACATGATAAATGCTCACTGAAAATTATGGCTAAATGGCTTAATTCATGTCAGCAATGGGCTGAGATTTATTTTCTCTCCTCACATTTAAATGAGTTCACATTTTTGTATTTATAAAGAATTTGAAGTAAATGAAGGCTTTATATCATCATGACTTTTTACTAAATGAAGCCCAGTAGCCAGAATTGTTAGAATGATTTATCTTAGTTCTTAAAAAACAAGCGTGTATTTCCTAATTAAAACACTCTGTCACCCTCAGGGAAATTGTAAATATACTTCTTGACAGATAGAATGTTATTTAAGTTACACAGAAATAATCATATCATTTGTAGTTATAAAAATGATGTTATATTCTCTATTTAAAAAATATATATAACATTTAAAGGAAACCTAAGTATAGAGTCCATTTTAAAACTGACATTACTCTAAATTCAAGTAGTGCAGTGAAGACTGATTTTTTTTTTCCTGCATGGGTATTAGTTTTCTATTGCTTTGTAACAAGTTGTCACAAACTTGGTAGCTTAAAACAGTACCAATTTATTAGCTCACAGTTTTGTAGCTCTGAAGTTTGGTATAGTGTGGTTTGGTTCTCAGAGCAGATCTTACAAGACTAAAATCAAGATATTGTTGGGGTGTGTTCCTTTGTGGGGGCTCTGCCGAAGAACCTGCTTCCAAGTTTATTCAGGTTGTTGGCAGAATTCAGTTCTTTGTGGTTGTAGGACTGAGGTCTCTGTTTCCTTGTTGGCTATCCACCGGAGCTACTGTTAGTTCTTGCAGGTTGGTGGCCTTCCTTGTCTTAGGGCTCCCCACCTTCAAAGCCAGTAACAAAGAATTTCCCTCGTGTGGAATCCATCTCACACTTTAAATTTCTGGCTTGAAGAAGGACCCAGGCTCTTCCAAAGGATCACCTGGTTGGATTGAGCCTGACTGGATATCATCTCTTTGGATTTACTCAAAAGTCAGCTGATTAGTGAACTCATCATTGAGAGATGTCCCATCATATTTACAGTTTCCACCTATACTAAAGGGGAGGGAATTAATAAGGTGTGTATACCACAGGGCAGAAATCTTAGGGGTGTGAGATCCATTTTATTTATTTATTTATTATTATTATTATTATTATTATTTTCTTTTTTTTAACATCTTTATTGGAGTATAATTGCTTTACAATAGTGTGTTAGTTTCTGCTTTATAACAAAGTGAATCAGCTATACATATACATATATCCCCTATCTCCTCCCTCTTGATCCATTTTAGAATTCTGCCTAGCAGAACAACTGAATTATTGAACTTAGTAAAGCGAGAAAATTTTGTAAAGGAGAACACACCTATTTAATTGATTTTGTCATAGGACATGCATACTTAATTGTACATGGGTACTTCATTGATGCCTGAATGTAAAGCAGAATTAATTTATTTCAGATCCCATTGCAGGAAGGAGAGTGAGTTAGAGCAATACCAGAAGTGATCTTTTTTTTTTTTTTTTTTTTTTCGGTACACGGGCCTCTCACTGCTGTGGCCTCTCCCGTTGCGGAGGACAGGCTCCAGACGCGCAGGCTCAGCGGCCATGGCTCACGGGCCCAGCCGCTCCGTGGCATGTGGGATCTTCCCAGACCGGGGCACGAACCCACGTCCCCTGCATCGGCAGGCGGATTCTCAACCACTGCGCCACCAGGGAAGTCCCCAGAAGTGATCTTTATGGTGTCATCTCTCCTTTAAAGCCTTCCCCCCCAAGATAGTAATGAGTTGGAGTTCCATGGTGGTCCGGTTAAGACTGCACTCTTCCCCTTCCACAGCAGGGGGCACGGGTTCGATCCCTGCTCAGGGAACTAAGATCCTGCATTCCTCACGGTGTGGCCAAAAAAAAAAAAAAAAAAAAAAATGTAATGCGTTATTCTCTCTATTTGGGATAGTAATGAGCGGTCTTTATGAATTTACAGTTTAATGCTTGACCTTATTTTGTAATCTTATCATTAATTTATTAAATGAACCAGATTATATTGGAACTTAGAGTATAGGATTCTCTCCAGGGGAGGAGATGGACCACAGGGTTTAGCAACTAGCTGGCTGTTTGGAAGTGGAAGGTAAACATGACTCCAGTGTTTTCATTCTGGAACACTGGGGCAGCGATTGTAAAATCAAGCAAAATTGAAGTTTGTGCATTTACTGGAATGTTGATTTCAGAGGGTAGTTAGATTACTCAATTCCAGATCTCAGAGGATATTTCAGGGATAACCATCTTGTTTTGGATATCATCAGAATAGAAAAGATGTCAGAGCATGAAATTAGATTATAATATCAACGAATAGAACACAGAAACGCATAGAGGCTGGAGAGCTAGGAAAGGCCAAAATCTGTGGGGAAGGAGGAAAGGACGCAAACATAGTATATTGAGTGATTAGAGAGAAAGGAAAAAAGAGGGCATTTTGGAAATACAAGGGAAGAGAGATTTTTTTTTTTTAGGAAAACAAGTGATTAAGTACCAACTGTATGGTGATAAAATTGATCTCCTAATAGCTGTACTAGAAATTGTTATAAATCTTTTTTTAAAAAGGCATATTCAGAGCCAAAGAGCATCTATATTCTTGGATCTAGTTAATATTCCTTAGGGTTTTACCAGACAAATGATTTAAGAGAACCTGCTTCCAAGTTTATTCAGGTTGTTGGCAGAATTCAGTTCTTTGTGGTTGTAGGACTGAGGTCTCTGTTTCCTTGTTGGCTATCCACCGGATAGCCCTATGCTTTTTGCACTATTTTCTTTAGTAGTAAAAACAAGTAAAACCCCCAAACTCTACAGATCTACACTTCCAGCAATAGAGATGGTTATATAAAGAAAACATGGCACATTATAATTTATACAGTCTACTACTTATTAAGCACCGACTTGGGTGTCAGGTTCCAAGAGCCAAATATACAAAACTACATAAGGATGCATGATTGTTCTCATTCTACAGATGGGGATACTGAGCACAGAAAAGTGACTAAGTTCCCACTGCAATGTAAGTTGGAGAATTAGAGTTTTAACTCAATCTGGCTCCAAATTGGGAAATCTGAATTCATCTGCAAGATTGCCTTTCAAAACTGATGGAATGTTATGAAACCATTGACATAATAACTGATTGTTATTTGGAGAAATCATATATTTATGAAATATTATTAATTAAAATATGGTTTTGCTTTTAATAATTTATAATGCTGGAAAGACCATTCTTAAGTGAAAATTGATTAATTAGAATGGCAGATTTATCTTCATGTTTTCTTTAAATTTTTTGTCTTTAATCTTTTAAAAGTAAATGGTATGGAAACACAAAAGACCCCGAATAGCCAAAGCAATCTTGAGAACGAAAAGTGGAGCTGGGGGAATCAGGCTTCCTGACTACAGTCTATACTACAAAGCTACAGTAATCAAGACAGTATGGTACTGGCACAAAAACAGAAATATAGATCAATGGAACAGGATAGAAAGCCCAGAGATAAACCCACACACATATGGTCACCTTATCTTTGATAAAGGAGGGAAGGATATACAGTGGAGAAAAGACAGCCTCTTCAATAAGTGGTGCTGGGAAAACTGGACAGCTACATGTAAAAGTATGAAATTAGAACAATCCCTAACACCACACACAAGAATAAACTCAAAATGGGTTAAACCCTAAATGTAAGGCCAGACACTGTCAAACTCTTAGAGGAAAACATAGGCAGAACACTCTATGACATAAATCACAGCAAGATCCTTTTTGACCCATCTCCTAGAGAAATGGAAATAAAAACAAAAATAAACAAATGGGACCTAATGAAACTTAAAAGCTTTTGCACAGCAAAGGAAACCATAAACAAGACAAAAAGACAACCCTCTGAATGGGAGAAAATATTTGCAAATGAAGCAACTGACAAAGGACTAATATCCAAAATTTATAAGCAACTCATGCAGCTCAATATCAAAAAAACAAACAAACAACCCAATCCAAAAATGGGCAGAAGACCTACATAGACATTTCTCCAAAGAAGATATACAGATTGCCCAGAAACACTTGAAAGAATGCTCAACATCATTAATCATTAGCAAAATGCAAATCAAAACTACAGTGAGATATCACCTCACACCAGTCAGAACTGCCATCATCAAAAAATCTAGAAACAATAAATGCTGGAGAGGGTGTGGAGAAAAGGGAACCCTCTTGCACTGTTGATGGGTATGTAAATTGATACAGCCACTATGGAGAACAGT
>NC_041218.1:82682389-82724085 GCF_002837175.3 Physeter macrocephalus
GGTGGTTTGTGACCACCTAGAGGGGTGGGATAGGGAGGGTGGGAGGGAGGGAGACACAAGAGGGAAGAGATATGGGAACATATGTATATGTATAACTGATTCACTTTGTTGTAAAGCAGAAACTAACACACCATTGTAAAGCAATTATACTCCAATAAAGATGTTAAAAAAAAAATGGAAAGAGAGTCTTTCTGTAGCATCATGCTGCAAAATCATGGGCTAGAACAGTCATTCGAACTGATATATTTTATTCAGTATGAAGCCAGACAGCTAGAAAGAGCAACTATATCGATATCAAGACCACAGAAGGTAAAGAGAAAAAGGAGCTAGCTGTATGTTAGGGTTAAAGCTATTGAGAAGGTGTTGAAGGTCTATGGAAATGAGATTCACGCATTAGCAAGGTAAGTAAACAATAGAGCTTTCAAAAGAGGAGAGTAGTTTGTTAGGGAATGAACACTGGTTGGTAGGTAGCAATGGAGAGTAGGAGATATACAAATCCCCTGACTCCATCACACTCCCATGCAGATATTTTTGGGAATCAGTCTAAGAAAAAAAATATAATTTTGGAAAAGCTGGCAATTAAGAAGAAAAATAGAGGGAAAGGTTATAGAATTAAAACAGGGTTTGCTTGGGGCATATTTAAAGTCCAGTAGAATTGCAGACACCTGTTTAGTTAACCTGGTGAGGTAGAAGGTTAAGGTCTGGGTATAGATGTGGGTATGTGAGTTTGAGAGTTGGGACAGGTACTTAGATCTGTGATTATTATTTACAGGCACAACAAAGTGAGGGGGCTGAAAGCAAGAATTCCAGAGGGTACTAAGTCCAAACTTTCAAAGTAGTTATATTAGTTATAGTAGAGGCATTTCAGGTAGCCACAAACATTTCTAGGTCCAGTACATTTTGCAGACATAACCCTGATTCAGGTAAGAATTAATGAAGGAGGTTGGTTAATAACAGTGGTTATGTATATTAATCAATTCTCCCCATGTAAAAAATTGAGGAGGGAGAATGTTTTGCACAATAAAAACAACGTAACTCCTTAAAATATTCAACATTTATCCCTTTCTGCCTTTAATGATTAAAGGACTAAGGATGAGTACAGTCTGTTTCAGAATTGTGTACTTGATTAAGTATTTGAATTTGGGTAGTATTTTTAAAAAGTAAAACTTGGGTATAAAATTGTATTTAATTTTTTACAGCACATACAGTGGGAAATTGAACTTTTAAAATGATAGTTTTAGGTTAAACTTTCCATGTGAAGGTATTTCCATTTCTCTGATAAATGTCTTATGATAGATAGAATGATAGGTAGATAAGAAAGTAGAAAGATATGTATACAGGTGGATGCTATAGGCTAGGATAAAAGTTGACATATGTGGTGTGAAAAATGACCAAATAAATACGGACTTAGGATCTAGTATACAGAGAAGAGCAAAGGAAAAGAAAATTCATCACTTTCACCGCTAATAGTGACTTTTGCTTCTTCCTTTTTCAAGTCAATGATTTTTTTTAGAGATGAGCTTTTTTCTCTCACTCACATGTATACACACCTACATGCACACATGAACTATTTTACTTTATGTAAGTTATATTACTTTTAATTTGCCAAAAATATCTGAAAACTATTATAATTTGAAACGAGTTCTTTAATAAATATAATTTATGTATAGTTTTGTTCATTTGTGAGTTGTGTTGGTCTTCCAGTGAATAAGTTTTCTAATGAATTCAACTGGGTATATCTATATATTTGAAAAATCCAAATAAAAACTAAAAGTTCTTAATTTTAAAGGTGACTAAGCATTGACTTTTTAATAGATATTTTAGTTATGATTAATTTATAATTTAAGTCAATTAAATCTCAATTAAGGCCTAAGTAAAGGAAACATTATTGTACTTTGTGTATTTGACAAATGACAGAGGGTAGACTCGGGCAAAATGGATTCATGTTGGTCTTGATTGAATGTCAAATTTTGTTCTTCACAACACTTAACTCCAGCAGGTGCTAAATGAAATTCAACCAGGCGTGACAGTGGTGACGTGAAACTGCTAACACCTAGCTGTGTTTTCTTCCTGTTACGTTGGTCACAGACAGGATAAGTCATAGGTGCATAGGTGCGACACCAATGATAATACAGCTTCTTTAGTAATTCTGGCAAATGTCCACATCCACTTGCAATTAATAGATAGTAAATATCTTTCTTTTAAGTATTGCTTATATTATTTCTTTTTTTTTTAAGTGGGATGGCTTTTGGTAAGAAATATATTTAATTGATTTCAGTATTGTAAAATACGTATGAATGATCATAAAATAAGGTAGTGAATTTTCTTGAGAAAAGAAAGGTACTTCCAAAGAGAGTAAAGACTAAGAATTTGACCTGTAAAATAATCCTTGATAAATTTTATTTGTTATAGTTACTGGCTAACATAACTGTAGCAGGTGGTATTCACTCAGGATGGGATCTAAATCCCGAAAGGATTCTGGAACATTGACTTAGATTGAAAGAATAAAATCAGGCTACAGTTGATATTAGATTATTATTTCTTCACTTAGTTATAGACAGAATTCCACAGTACTGCAGCACATGGCTACACACATGTATATGATCTGTGAGTATGAGTAAAAAGAAAAAACATCAAATTGATCACTTAAATCTATATATTATATTGACTACTCTTTGTCTTTTAAAATGCAGTGAGTCTGTGTTTGATGCATGTCTTCAAAGTATTTAGGTATATTTACTAACTTTTTGTTTAGTTCTTCAAGTAAGAGTCTGCTAAAAATCCTCAGATAATTTTTAAGTGATTCGAAAAAGTTGGGTAAAGTGATAAATCACACTATTAACAAGCACAGATATTTGATATATTAGATCATCTTGCTTAAAATAAAGTTAAATATTTTTTCTTACTGTAGCGAATACTCAGAATTTTGAATGTGGTAAGGTACATCCCATAAAGGGATGTTAATACCTTTCTCATACTTATTTTCTTGAATATGTCTGGGGATTTGTGTATGTTATTTGAGACATACTTCTGGAAATGTTGACTTTGTTAAATTTGTTATATTAAAATTGAATAATAATGACAAAACATACCTATATTTTCCTTTTCTACTTGCATATTTTACTGTTTCATATAAAATGAAATTGAAATTTTAAATGCTTTGGAAGATTTTAGAAAAAAAGGAGTGACATAGCATCTGCCCTCACAAAACTCATAATTCAGTAAAATAGGAAAACCTATAAAATGGCTAATGAAAGTTAGACCATTGTAATTACTATAGTAGAAGTATGAAAAAAAGGGTCATAAATATGTAGGGAAATGAGGGTTTTGATGAGCAGAAAAGTATTCTGGCACATATATAATATGATCAAAACTAATTCTTATTATTTCTTATCTTTTATGTTCATCAAACTCACACTAGCTTAAGACATTTACAGATAAATTGAAACTGAAAAATGTGGTTTCTTTTTCAGATTTCCTGTACTGGTACTGTATTTTCTTAGAATGTGTGTTTGAGTGAACAAGACTTTGAAATTATAAGGCTCTGAATGTGCCACTCAGTGAAGTTAAACAATAACCAACTTTAAAAAATAATCTTGGCTCAAAGGCCACAATCCCTTAGATGAGTCTCTGGTATCCATCAGTGCTAAAGTGCATTGATATTCTTGAGATTATAATTTTAGTTTTACTAAGTATAGACAAATATCCTTCTTTGGAGAAAAGGAGATTTCTCTTTGGGAAGGCCTATGAAGCATTAGCTTAATACAATAAACTGTTTTGTGACTTTATAATAAATAATGATGGTGAGGAAGGATTCCTTGCATTTGGTGTTGCTTAATATTGTGTGACTTAGTCTGTCTTGACTTTTGTATGACAGCATAATTAATATTATGTTGAACTTTTAGGATTATCATTTTTTTTCTATGGCAGTTTGATAAGCAAGAAAGAGCATAAGAATGAAGTATATGTTTGGTTTGGCAGAGTTAGAAACTGACTTGCATTTAATTGAGATTCTAATTTTGAAAAAAATTTCCAGGCTTCCTTTTCTATGTTAAGTACAGATGTATTAAGACAATTATCAGACTCTCATAATTGTTTGCCTCATTAACACTGGAATACCTAATGATTTGTGTGTGAATAGCTTTTTTTTTTCCTTAAGACAATAAGAGTGGCTATTAGAAGGGAGTAGGTAGATGATCTTGGAAGGTTTTTCTGGTCAAAATTTTATATTGAGCTTCTTAATATTCTGAGCATTGTTCTAAGCACTTTACCCACTTATTGAGGTATTACTGCCTTTATAAGTCTTAAGAAAAATTTGTAATAACAACAGAATTACTAATGTTTTACAACAGCAGTCCCCACCACACAGGGTTTTGTAATTACTTGTGAGGTATGTTAAAAATTTGAGTTTCAAATGTAATCAGGCTGTATCTGTCGGATCCTCATGATAAGCCAGACATTGCGTCACCTTCTAACTCTAGCGAATAAAGTAGGCAAGCACCCTCTTGCTGTGGTAGTTCCAATCTATGAGAGAGAGGAATAAAAGTGAATAAATGAATACAACTAAAACAGGGTGGTTCCCTCAAGGCCTTTTTGAGGTTGGATCATTTTAGCTGAGACCAGTAAGGTGAGATGGGTCAAGGGAATGGGGAGGGGCGTGCCGGGCAATTCAGACAGAAGAGATGGCCTGTGTAAAGGCTCTGAATGTTAGAAAATGCTGGATTGTGATGTTGAGTAGAGAGAGCCAAAAAAAAGTGTCGTGAGATGGCACTCTCCAGTTCATAGAGGACTTGTAAATAACTGTCATAAACAAGTAAATTAATGCAAATTAAAGTTTACCCTAGAATTACATCCTCATTCTAATGTTTTCTGATAGGCTTCTTTGGTGAGTAAAATAGAAGTATGGTTATTAACTAGAGTAGCAGAAGGTGCACTAAATCTGCTCCTTATCATTTCTAGTGAGCAAAGGATTATTTCTTTCCGTTTCATATTTGTGGTAGTTGCAAATTACTGTAATGCTTTATTTCACCACAAGTAGTTTCTAGAATGCCCATGAAAGCATGTATGCGAATATCATTTGTTGCATGTGTCCAGGTGGAAATACATTGAGAAATTATTTTTTGGCGGGATTGTGATTCTCAAAACTCTTATATCTTGGGCTCTTAAGACATCTCAGTACAAGTTAGAGATACTCCTTCACATTGCAATGCTTGCTTATGCTAAATCTGTCATAGTCCTTGAAACCGATGGTTTTTAAAAACAATTTTCAAATTAGGTAGTATTTCAGATACAAAGAGAAAAGCATAATGAACACCCCTTCCAATCTTGTCAAATCTTAATATGTAACCTTATTTGCTTTAGGCAGATATCGTATGGGTCCAAGCACAGCACCCTCGATACTCCTCTTTGATTCCGTTACCATCCCCCACTTCTCAGAGAAAACTACCATCCTAAATTTGCTATATCTTTTTACCCTAAACAGGGTTTTATATTTTTATTATACATATATGTGATCATAAGCAATACAAAGTATTGTTTTGAACTTTAAACCATGAGGATACATGTATCTTTGGTTCATTCATCTTAACTATTGTATAGGTTGGCTCATTGTATGGATGTTTTCTGAATATACCATATAATTTATACATTCTCTTCGTGATGAACATTTAGTTTGTTTCCAAGTTGAATTTACTCTTAACTTCTATCTTTGTCCATTGGTATATTTTCCTCTTCATTTTTTTCTCTCTTCTTTTGAAAAGGTATTTTTTTAATAACCTAACCTTATAGACAAACATAAAAATATCTTTTAAATTTCATTTTAATGTATTAGTAAAATAGATTGGCATAGATTAAAGTTAGTATATCTTCTCAAAATTAATAATTCCTTTTATAACAGTGGTTAAACAAAAAAGAAGAACCATGTGTTATAAACCTATAATATTTAGAAAGATCCTGTTGGTGTGTGTTTCTGAGGATAGCCAATCAATCTTCCTAATTATCACCTTTAAAAATTTTCAATATAATTATAATTTTCAGATTCCTTGGAAAGGTATATTTTAATAGACATTCAATTTATGAATGCCATATAATTGTATTTATAAGACATTTGATATGTTTAAGAAAATAAAACATGCCTTTTTTAGTATGTAAATTAATAAATGAGGTTTGTTGAAATAACAGATCTTTTCTTCTGTAAGAAACCCCCCACTCATTACTTAGATTATAGAAGCTGCTATACAGTGCACTATTAGAAGTAATTAATTATTCATTCTGCATGATTAGAAAAATCATAATGAACTATGTTGAGGTTGAATTTACAAGACACATAACAATGTTTTGTTCTAACAAAACTTTCCCCTCTACTTCTTAAAGTTGTGAATTCCGTTCTTAGAACTGTTTGAGGTCAGTTGTTTGCTTGATTAAAATCACATTGTTCTTTTATTTCTGAGTCACAAAAACTGGTGACATTATCTTCTCAGAAAAAAAGTGGGTTTATTTGAGTTTAATCTTCTATCAGTGAAATACTTAGATGTCTGCTAAGAAATGTTAGACTTCAGGTTAGTTCTGGGAAGGATGATACCTAAATAAACAAACTTGAAATTTTTTGGAGTGTGAGGTAGGATTGCCTCGTGATTGGCAAAGTTAAGTTTAGAAGATTTATTCTTAGAAGCAACAGATTTCAGCCATTGCCGCATTGAAATGTCACAGGTTCTTGTGCCAAAAGTAAAACATGTATCATTCAAATTTTCCTTCACTTCCACATGTACTAGTTAACTACCATCCATCAACAGTGTGCCAATTAGTGGCCTTTGTCTGTATTGATAATTATGTTTTCAATTTAAAGGTATATTTGTATACAAATGTATTGTCTTGTGATTCAGAGTTCCAAAGGAAATTTAAGTAGGGTATTTAACATTACATAACACTCATGAACAATTTGTCATTTTATGTGGGGAGTAACTAACATCATAGAATTCTTAATGACAAAAGTAATCATCAGGGAAATAAACCATTAAGTTGAGGAAAGATTTGTCAGTGGATGTAATTTAAACTAAACCAAACCTGTCAAACCAAAGAGAGCTGAAAAATATGAAATTTTCTAAATTTATGGAAGCAAAACTAATATTTTAGCTAGAGATAAAAATTCCTGAGTTTTATAAGTAACAAATTTGTATAGTTTTCAATCAGAAATGTATTCAGTGTATATTGATTATGTACTTACTTTATGACAATTGCTTTATGAGGCATAATTTAAATTTTTATGATATAAGGTGAGTATTGCTATTTCAATTGTAGAATGTCAGAGATTTTTAATTAACTTGCTTTATATCATAAAATGGCAGAAGTAGAATTCAAACCCAGATCTTTCCAATTCCAAAGTCTCTGTCTTTATTATTTCCTTAGTTGAGTGCTCTGTGTATTTGCAGGGTGGGGCAAAGGGGCAGGAGAAAGTTATATAAAATATTGGAAACTGACTGTTCAAATAAAATGCAGTATTTGATTCTTGAGCCAAATCCCACAAGTAATTTGCGTTGAGTAGGTGGGTGGATGGGGTTTGGAATATTAATAAATTTTTCAGTTACGATTTTTTTCAATCATGTAGGTAAATGTATGCCTCTTATTTGTTCAAGGTCATAAAATTTGTAAATAATTCCATTGCCAAGTCTGATCCTAAGAGCATTTTAGAATCTACAACCATATATAGCTAATAGCTTGATTACCCAAAGACACAGCAGGTAATATCTGCTAAATAGATTTATTTACTTATTTATTACATTTATTTATTGTTATTATATATTTTTTTGCTTTAGTTCATGCTGAAATTGGTTGAGCTTTAGCACACCTAAAACATTTACTGTCTTATTCACATTTCACAGTTCAAAGAATTAAGAATGATGTGTCATTTGTGGTTTTAATGGCCAGGTGATTCTGGTTGTGTTTTTTTTTTTTCCCTGAGACCTTAAAAAAGAGCCACTTAGTTCACATTCTAATGTACTTTAATTCCTAAGGTTATGCATCAGTGCTGTGTGAATTTAATGTGTAGATTTTAGATAGACTATCTCATGTAAAAGTCAAGACATCAGTAATATATATTTACATAATGTTATATAAAACTACCCTTGGGCTCTCCTGGTGGCGCAGTGGTTGAGAGTCTGCCTGCCGATGCAGGGGACACGGGTTCGTGTCCTGGTGCGGGAGGATCCCACATGCCGCGGAGCGGCTGGGCCCGTGAGCCGTGGCCGCTGAGCCTGCGTGTGAGGTCACAACAGTGAGAGCCCCGCGTACCACAAAAACAAACAAACAGACAAAAAACTACCCTTTATTCCTTGAGTGCTAAGCAAAGTAGAATGTGGCTTTGGTATATTTTATTTTATTTTATTTTATTTATTATTATTATTTTTTTGCGGTACGCGGGCCTCTCACCGCTGTGGCCTCTCCCGCTGCGAAGCACAGGCTCCGGACGCGCAGGCTCAGCGGCCACGGCTCACGGGTCCCAGCCGCTCCGCGGCATGTGGGATCCTCCCGGACCGGGGCACGAACCCGCGTGCCCTGCATCGGCAGGCGGACTCCTAACCACTGCGCCACCAAGGAAGCCCCTGGTATATTTTAAATGAAAAAAATTTTAAAAGAAAATTCATTCTTAAATGGAGAGCAAATTATTGAACATTATGACTCCCCAAATGTGGGACTAATCTATATATGTCTTTTTAAATGGGAGCGTAAATTTATAATCTTATAATAAGAAAATATACTGCTGAGGGTCTTGTGTGGTAACAGAATATACCATGAGGTTAATGCCAGCGATGAGACAGATGACTTCTAGGTTACTTTTTGGAAGTGACATCTGAACCAAGCACAGATACCAGCTTTTCTCTCTTCTGAGCCTTCATAGTGCTGTGTGCTGCGTCAATGACTTGTTTACATTTTCAAGATTGGCTCTTTGGTATTTACTGCAGAAACATACCTAATTCTGTAACATGCACTCTTGAGAAGCTCTCAGTCCTTCCTTAAGCACATACACACATTTAATATCTGAGGTACGCTCACACCTCGCATATTCCCTCCATTGCAGAATTCTGCTCGTCTAGAACAGAGATGTCATTCAGCTCAGAAATAGAACAGTGATGGTTCTTAATAAAAACTTGGAGGGCTTCCCTGGTGGCACAGTGGTTGCGCGTCCGCCTGCCGATGCAGGGGAACCGGGTTCGCGCCCCGGTCTGGGAGGATCCCACATGCCGCGGAGCGGCTGGGCCCGTGAGCCGTGGCCGCTGAGCCTGCGCGTCCGGAGCCTGTGCTCCGCAACGGGAGAGGCCACAGCAGAGGGAGGCCCGCATACCACAAAAAAAAAAAAAAAAAACAAAAAACTTGGATTTTTCGGTCCAGATGGGAACTTTGCTTATCACTGATTTTAGAAAAGAGTCTGATGCTTTCCATGGAACCTTACTATTTTCTTAGCAAGAGTCAGGAGGCCGTTAATTCCCTCAAACACTGACAGTTACATAAAAGAGGGAAAAGCACATCTTCCTCCTGTTTTTCTACTTTTGTGGCCACACAACCAAGCAAAAATCACCATACTCTATGAAAGATAGCTTATTACTTAAAATAAATGGTAATAGAATGTTAAATATGAAACTTAATTGTATATGTGCCTTTCTTGTGGAATAGGAGAGGAGGGTTTCTCAAGTGACTTCTGGGTCTAGCGTTAGAGTCTAAATATAGCTTCATCATTGTCTCGCCAGGTGTCTATAACCACACCTGACTGACATTTTTGTCTTCTAAATTCTGCTTCAGTGACATTCTCACATCCTGCCATACAGTAGCCTCTCCCATACCAGAATATAAACTCTGTAGGGAGAAGAGCTTTGATATTTTTCCCTTTTTTCTTTTTTTAATCCTGGGAAGAACAGGAGTAGACTTCTTTTTTAAAGAATAGACACTCTATTCATGTTGTTGAAATAAACCAAAGTGAAATCTGTGTGTGTCACCAAGGGTTCGAAAATAAGCATAGGGCTTTGTTAAGCCACAGCTGTAGTGTCCTTGACACCAGGATGTTAATATGTATGAATACAACCCCACTGTCCTCATCCCTCACCTTCAGAGTTCAGTTGCATTGAACTTCAGGGACCTGCTTTGGATGCCCAGCATTGTAAACACTGGTCAACATCCTTCAGCCTCCTTGCCACAGGAAATATAAGTGTGTAATGTATACGATAGTCAAATAGAAAAAAAAAAAAAAAAGAAGAGATGGAGAGACTGATTAAAATAAAAACTGAGGTTTTCTCTCTCTTTTGGCAAAAGAGTTTTTATTTATTTATTTATTTATTTATTTTTTTTGTGGTACGCGGGCCTCTCACTGTTGTGGCCTCTCCCATTGAGGGGCACAGGCTCCGGACGCACAGGCTCAGCGGCCATGGCTCACGGGCCCAGCCACTCCATGGCATGTGGGATCTTCCCAGATCAGGGCACGAACCCGTGTCCCCTGCATCGGCAGGCGGATTCTCAACCACTGCGCCACCAGGGAAGCCCAAGAGTTTTTAAACTAACGTAATTGTGTTCATTTTCGTTGTACAGTCAAAGAAGAAAGAATGTCTCAGAAAGATCTAGACATTCTTTTAAAAAACTTCCAGCTATTTACTATTAATTATCAACACTGCAGAGTTAAGTCAGTTGTCCACTGTTGCACAGTGCAACCTCAACACAATTGTATTGAGTAATCTTGATCATAAATCATAATATTGAGAAACAGAAGGAACTTAGATCAACTCGTCCAACATTTAATCTTTCCTTCTGTTATTGTGCTCCTTCCTTCTTCATAGTGGAAATCTGAAGAGTATAGATGGTTGTAAATGAAGAAGGCCCTACTTTTATCTCAAGATTATCTTAACTGAGCTCAAACTGTGATACCTATTTAATGATCTGCCTGTGTTCCTTTGATTAGTTGTACTGATCCCATATGGCCTTCCTCTCTAGACATCCAAATGAGAAAGGACATCCTTCTCTGGTTCTCTCTGAATCCTATAGAACACTGGAAACTTTTTCTCATGGCTATGGTAAAGCTTCTGTGTAATTAATCTTGCCTTCTATCCTTGTAGCAGGATTTGCTCTGGCAAATGATGAGCTAAAGCTCAAAGCTAGAGTTACAAAGGCGTGGGGTTTAGTTCCTCAACTAAAGGATAATTTAGTTGGTGTAAAGGTTATGTTATATATGAGAAATTCATATATTCTAAATATCATGTATTTATATATATAAATAAAACCATAAATTAAATAAACAATATTATTTAATATAGCAAGTGTAGTAGATTTTAGTCTAGAGTGTGTAGCTTGAAAAAGATAGTATGCTTTCTAATAAACTGCCCTAAAATGGCTTTAGCACATTGACAGTAGTATTTTCTCTACCAATTTATGGATTTAGTGACAATAGTAGAAGAAGGAGGAAGAATGGTTGCAAGTGCTTTATGGAGAGTATATAACTTTTTAGACCTATGTTTAAATCAATATATGTCTAAAATGTATGTAATCCTAGCAGATTTGCCAGTACATCATTATACATAAAGAGAGTAAACCACCATTGTACTCTCTGATTCTGTGAGTTCAACTTTTTTAGATTCCATATATAGCTATCACATTGTACACCTTAAATATACACAATTTTTATTTATAAATTCTACCTCAGTAAGGCTAGAAAAATTAATAAATATTAATAAAAAGAAAGTAAACAAATTTCTTTTGACTGTAAGTCTCAACATATTGTTTGCTGCTTCTTCTATGTTGTTTCTTTATCCATTTATTTTTTTCCTTTCATAATCCTTGTTTGGAGCCTTCCTGCCTCCAGTCGGCTTTCTTGGACACTCCCCTTGCCTTTAATACCTTGTTTGCTCTGGTCACCTCTACTGTCCCTCCTACCCTTCCCTCATCTTGCTGCCATCAGAGCAAAGCATTGCTAGTAAACATTCAGTGGCTTTTCTTTGCAGAAGAGAGTTGAAATTTCTTAGCGTGATATGTTAAATCTATTAAATTTGTATTTAATTTCTATGCTTAGCATTTTTGTAAGCTATTCAACTGATCTAATTTGCCATTCCAACCTTCCAGATGTACTTCCTGGCCTTCAAATGTGTCTTGTGCTTAACCATCCCAAGGCCTTTGTTCACATTCTTCTTGATGTCACAAATCCCTTCTTTACTATGTACATTCTATTTATCCTTCAAGACCCAACTTGAATACCTCTTCTTTTGTGCAGTGATTGCTGACTAGCGCAGCTGCAGCTCATCATTGCCTTTTCGTGTGCTGATCTCCTATAATCCATGTCACCCAAGAGACATAGCATATCAAGTCAGCAACAAAGGAAGGTGACGTGTTTACTGCAACGTGAGAGAATGTTTCCTCCTGAGTATAAAAGAGAACTTGGTCAGGGAAGGTTACTGTCTTAGTAAGAGAATGCAGAAAGATGATCTCAGAGAAGAGCGTAGGACATGCAGATGCTTTTATGGACATATGCTAAGGCAAACAGTAGGAGCAATTGTTTGGGACTGTTACTTATTTCTTTTATATATGCCATCCAAAATTCTAATATTCAAAGATGTTCTATGATACATAAAGTTTAGGATTCACTGTTATGACCTACGGTTTTCACTTTTGCTAGACTGTAAACTTGGAAGGTGAGAATTTAGCTTTCCCTTGATGTCTGACGCAAGGCTTTATGTGTAGCACATGCTTAATTAATTTCTATTTTAGTGATTTGATTACTAACAATGCACTAATTTATACGGTTGGTTGTATGTGGTGCTTCTTAAAGAGCGTACCTTCTACGTTCACTCTGTAGTATTTATCAAAAAGGATGGTATTTCTTCCCCAAATTAGAAATCTATTTGTAAAGAAATTATTTCCAGGGGTGGATATTAATGATCTTTGTTGTGATTATCTTAATTATTGAATTAGTAAACACCCGGAGAAGTTTTGATCCTCTAAACAATTTAGGTCATGGCATGTCCATAACCCCCCTGAAATTAGAATGATGTTTTTGACATCCATATGTGGTATATGGAGAGATACTTCCCTTAGCTGAATGAACCTAACCTGTCTGGCTTGCGTTTACTTATACAAATACCTTCATTCGTTTCTTTAATAACAGTGTGGAGTTATGAGGCAATCTAGAAGAGGTCTTATTAATATTTATTTCATCTTTTTCATATTATGATTTTATCAGCAAACAATATTAATCTAAGTGTCATTTATTATAAATACTGAGAGTGGGGGAAAATATGTTCATCAAGCATTGAATAGAGTCTTGGAGAATTTTTTATTTGTTAAACAAAGAAGAATCTTTTCCACATCTTATAGAGCATAGCATGTATAGTGAAGATGTTCAGCTTTTCCTGTTATGGCAGACCAGTTGTCTAAAGATGATCATGCTCGTGAAGTTTTGTTCATTGAAGTTTAAGCATATTTTTTTTTTACAAGGACAAACTGCTCAGTTCCACAATTTTCTAAAGCAGTTAAAGGGGGTTGCAATGTAGAAATGTGAAATGTATTATTTAGACCCGAGTCCATTTAGCCATGTGTATTCTGGGTCACAGTTTATAAAACATGGTGGTGAAAAACCAGAGGGGTGAGCGCTTTAATCTATGAAGAAGAATTTTATATACCAAATCTAACCAGACGTTTGAATTTACCTTTTTAAGTTTATTTACTTTTATTTACCTTGCTGCTTTACTTTTATTCCTTTAAAATAGTGACAGTGTAAGTCAAATTAGAGGATATTGACATGCTGAATTTGACTGCCAATCTTGCTCTCTTTTTCTATCATAGGAGATATGCAATCATAGCCAACATACATTGCATGTACACCTTGTGCACTGTTCTCTAAGCTTGTCACATGTGTTAAATCTTTTAACTCTTACACAACACTTTGAGGTCCATGGTATCATTATTCCCATTTTAAAGATGAGAAAACTGAGTTAAAGTGTTAATAACTAACTTGTACAGGTCACTCAACTAGTAATTGTCAGAGCCAGGGTTTAAATCCAACCACTCTCCTATACTAACTCAAACAGTCACTAAATTTCTGCAGTGCAGAATGTAAACCTGGGGTTGAGAATGTTTGTTTTACATTAGTTGTATTAGTTTAATCGTCAGTAAAAAAAAAAAAAAGAAAAATGGAGATGCCAATCATATCAGCAAGCATTCCAGAGAGAGAGTGTGTGTGAGGATCATGTTAGTTACTATATAGGAAAGCACTCTAAAACTTGTGAAGTGTGAATCATAGTCTTTTCATGTATTAAGAATGTAGAAAGTCTGAGACGATAGAGTTAGGAAGTTTAAGATACATTCAATACCGTTAATGTTTTTAAACAAATGTGTCTGGAATGGAAGTGATATAGAGCTCCTGGCATTTAATGACAGGGTGCGCGTTGTTTATGGAGAGTAGATTTATTTGGGGATTTTATAACCAGAATCTGATACAGAAGAATCTACATTCTTTTCGAATGGCAAGGAAACATATTCTAAGATATACCATATCATGGGTCATAAAACAAACCTCAACAAACCTAGAGGAATTAAATATATAGAGTGTGTTCTCCAACCACGTGGAAACAAACTAGCAATTAGTAACAAAAAGATATAAGAAAAATCTCCAACACTTTGAAATTGAACAGTACACATCTAAATAATGCATGCGTCAAAGTGGAAGCCTCAAAGAAAATTTTAAAAGATACATGGTACTGAATGAATATGAAAATATATCAACATTTGTGGAGCTCACCTGAGAAGGGCATTTATAGCACTGAATGCATACATTAAAAAAAAAAAGTCCAAGTGGGTCTCAGATCAGATTACTAACCCAAGCTCACACCTCAAGAACCTAGAATAATAGAGCAAAATAAACCCAAAACAAGAGTAAAGAAAGAAAGAAAAAAGAATAGAAATCAATGAAATTGAAGATAGAAAAAATAGAGAAAATGAAACCATGAACTGTTTCTTTGAAAAGTTCATCAAAATTGACAAACTTTTAGCAAGACTGACAAAGAAAAGAGAGAAGACACAAACTGTTGATATAAGTAATGAAACGGGATATCAATACAAATCCTGCAGACATCAAAAAAGATAATAAGGGAATGATACAAACAACTTCATACACATAAACTTGACAACACTGACAGAATAGATTAATTCCTTGAGGAACACAAACTAGCATAACTCATTTGATATAAAAGAATTTGAATAGCTGTGTAACTGTTAAGGATAATGAATTTTGTAATTTTGAAATTTCCAAAACAGGAAATCTCCAAGTCCAGATGGTTTCTCTGGAGAACTTGAAGAAGAATTAATACCAGTTCTACACAGTCCTCTCCAGAAAATAGAAAAGAAGGGAGTGCTTGGCAGTTCATTTTGTGAAGTTAGTATACCCTGATACCAAAACAGTACAAAGACAGCACAAGAAAATAAAATTACAGACCAATATACCTCATTAATATAGACACTAAAATGCTTAACAAATACATTAGCAAAAAGAATTCAGCAATATATAAAAAGAAATTATACCATCTGGAAAAAGTTTCACAGTTTCTTAAGAAACTAACATGTAAAAAAAAAAAAAAAAAAAAACTAAACATGTAACTACTATATAACCCAACAGTTGCACTCTTGGGCCCTTAGTACAAAAACAATGAAGACATATTCATACAAATATCTGTACACAAATGTTTATAGCATCATTTTTTCATAATAGCCCAAAACTGGAAACAACCCAGATGTCCTTCAATGGGTAAATGGCTAAACAAACCATGGTACATTCGTATTATGGAATACTCAGAAAACACCACCACCAAAAACCCCAAACGTGATACACACAACAACCTGAATGCACCTCCAGAGAATTATGTGGAAAAAAATCCCCAAAGGTTGCATATTGTATGATTCCATTCATATAACATTCTTGAAATGTCAGGTTACAGAAATGGAGAACAGATCCATATTTGATTGGATTTGAGCATCCAGAGCATTAGCCTGAGAACGTGACCTGGGCTCACTTTGAATGCTGTCAGTAAATTTGGGAATTAACTTTTTGGATTGGTCCCAGGCTAAGTGGTAAAATAGATAAACTCTATATTTGATGCTGCCCCACCTCCCTTTTTCTGGGCTTCTCCTTGTCCTCTTTCCTATT
This sequence comes from Physeter macrocephalus, assembly GCF_002837175.3. Classification (NCBI taxonomy): domain Eukaryota; kingdom Metazoa; phylum Chordata; class Mammalia; order Artiodactyla; family Physeteridae; genus Physeter; species Physeter macrocephalus. The sequence continues at coordinate 82,698,555 of NC_041218.1, forward strand.
GTCTGTTTTTTCCCCAACCCCGTGAGTCTTGGATCTCAAGTGGTTGCCAACTCCAAGCCATATGTGAATTAGGGATAATGGCTTATGGTGTTTTATCTTCCTGTGTGTTCAAGTTTAGTTGAGAATCTCTCAAGACTGAAAAGCTTTCAGGATTTTAATGGCAGATAATGAAGAGGACATTTTGTTCAGGACGCCCCCGTGGTGACTCAAATCATGTTACAGATGCAGCTGCCGACTCTGGGGCATCCACAGTTATTCCTGACTTAGTGCTTTCCACATATTGCATCAGAGTTTTCTAAGTGAAAAATGTTTTAATGAATACACTGCTTTTTTCCCCCCGCCAAAGGTAATATTCAATAGTCATATTAAACTCAGGTGGGGAACAGGCACATTTTTAACAAACAAGTGAGAAATTAAAGAAATTTGAAAGTGACAACTTCCCTATTACTTCCTTACTGTTAAAATTCAAGTGGTAACTCCCGAGTGATTTTTGATTACAGCATGTAGAAAATTCTGTCAATTAAGTACATTTTTTGAAGTTTTCTTCACTGAACCGAAAGCATTTGTTTTAATACAACACATGATTACAATCTTCCCGGTAAAATGTTGTTTTTTTTTGTTGTTGTTGTTTTTCCTCGCTACGCGAGCCTCTCACCATTGTTGGGGCCTCTCCCGTTGCGGAGCACAGGCTCCGGACGCGCAGGCTCAGCGGCCATGGCTCACGGGACCAGCCGCTCCGCGGCATGTGGGATCCTCCCGGACCGGGACACGAACCCGTGTTCCCTGCATCGTCAGGCGGACTCTCAACCACTGCACCACCAGGGAAGCCCCCGGTAAAATGTTTTTAAAGGATTTGGTAGTACAATTGAATGGCCTTATTTCTTATATCATTGAAACACACAGTTTTCTTTCAAGCTCTGGCCTTGTTTTTCAAAATGCAAAATCAATTGAATATTTGTTACAAGCAAATCCAAAATCTGTATCATTAAGTGAGGAAAAAAATGAAGAGGAGAAATTTTGGAGCAATTCCTTCCCAAGCCTGTTTAGCAGAAAACTCATACAGATTGGCAGCTGATTAGAGGTTTTAGCTCTTGCAATCACTTGAGTCCTTACTTGTGAGATTACACCATTCTTACTCAGTAATTCTCCTAAGCCCTCATAAAAGTGGCACAGTACTAGGGAAAAAAGTCCATTTTCTTCAGTTGGCTAGAGAGAACGATTCTATTTTCCATTGCTATTTTTGTCTCATCATTCCTTTGATACTTTGAAATGAGTGTTGTTTTCTGTTCATTCAGTTGACAAGTTATTTTCTAGCTTTCAGACATGATTTGACATTAGAAAGATGAACATTTTCTTTCTTTTTAAAATCTGTTTATCATTATTTAGTGGTGAGGACTACATGTATATATGCATATACTTGAAGTCTTTTCAGAGGCAAGTTTCTATATATTTTTTTAAAAGTCTGTTTTCTAGGAAACTAAAATGAGTTAATTGAATCATCATATTTCATTGCTCATCAAAACATCATTTAGGGAAGCGACTTACGTTATATAAAGATTGTTTCTCTAATTGGAACAAAAAAGTACTGTGCACATAAATTTATCTCTCAGAAACTAAAATCTGTCTGCAGTCCCACTCCTGTGAAAGATGGGTGACAATGATAGGAGGGTATAATATTTTGAATTTAGCACAGGCTTAATACAACTTTTATTTATTTACTTGGAAAAAAGGATATTTCCCTGAAAGTATAACTGAATATTCCAGTTTCAAGTTTATCAGAAAATATGTAAATTTTTAACATAGCTTTCAGAATGTTTTAGTCTTACAAACGAAAATAATAGTCAATTTGTAAGTTCTCTTGGTTCCTCCGGAAACGCATGTCTTTCCTTTGTACCCATCACAGGGCCTTGTGTGTTATTAAATTACGAGATTTTAGATCTGGGAAAGGACCTTAATGAAAAGCAAGTTCCTTTGATATTGAGGAAGCTGAGATTAACAGAGTTTAAGCAGTATGCCTGGTTCACACAGATTATGTAGAACTCCTGATTTGAAGCTGATGACATTTTGTGTGAATGCAGAATGTTTATTGTTGGTGGAAAACTTTTTGGAATGCTGTCATGCTAGTACGTTCCTAATTGATGCTGTGTTTGAGGGGAATTAAACTTATGTTGTTTTGGAGGGACAAATAAATGTCACCTTTTATTTACTTTTTTACTTCCTGGATTTCCAGCTCTACATATTTTAAAATCTTTGTGTCTTTATCACACATCAACCAATAAGTCACATTAGTTTGCATAGCTAGTATCTATGGTTTTATGAGTGAAGGTTAAATTTGTTGACTCCTACTTTCTATGTTAATTTGGGAAAGTTAGTTGCATGTTTTACATGAGCACAAACTACAGAATATTCATGAACTGAAAGAACTACCGAATTTAGAGTGAAGTCTCCATACTCTGTAATCCTGACAAAGCGAGGGTAGGTGATTTGGAAGCCTAGGGGGCCTTGGGGCAAGCCAGGGTAGATGACTGATGTGCTGTGGGACCATGGCACACCCGGTTCTGCCTCAGTGACCTCAGGTCATTAGTACCGAAGCTTCCTGTCCTGCCTTTCTGTCTGCTCCTGCCAGTGGTGATTGCACTGGGTGCTGCTGTAGTGAACAATGTCGAATCCTTTCAAGTAAGTGGACGGATGGATGTATTAAATACTGAGCAGAGAGTTTGACAATTACTAGGTGTCATGGTCAGCAAAATTGTATGGCAGAAAATGAGGGTGAAGCATTATCTATAATAGTGTGTGGTTTGAGTCCTGTGCCAAGGGAGCATTTCCGGAGAGGTGACAGCCACAATGGGTTTAATGAGTTAATAGATATTTCTCCCAGGAAAGGGAAGGACCACCATTTCACTCAGATGAAAAAAAGTACAAAGTGATGGGGCATGAGAGCGCACGATATGTTCTAGAATATGCAGGTTTTTTAGAAAGACGGGAGAAATGTTGTCGAGGTGTGGAAGTGGAGAGAGAAAGCTGGTGAGTTAGAAAAAGTAGCCTCAAAAATGGCAGAGCGGAAATCAGACAATCCTGAAGGCTTTAGCACCTGTAAATCTCTCCACTCTGAGTGTGTAATCAAAATAAATGTAATATTAGCCTTTCGATGAAACATAAAACTTACCTATATACTGAAATGATGGTAGGTTCTTGCCAGATTTCGGTTGTAGACTGTTAGACAATTTACTCAAAGCTGAGCTTGACTCATTTTCTCACGCATGCTTGGTCTTCTGGTGTGTCATACAGTTCTATTGAAGGGACTTATAAACCATAATAAGGATTTTGATTTTATCCTGAAGAAATTGGCGTGATAGTGAAGGATTTTTCAGTAGGGGTTTTTGATCACTTTTGCTTTTTCAATAGCTTATCTTGTCAGCGTTGTGGAGAGTAGCCAGGAGGAGATTGAGATAAGGTAGGGAGAGACCTTTTGAGGGAGGCAACAGACTTTCTCTGTGGTAAGTAAGGACATCTCCACCCAGGCAGGGTCCCCCCAGGCAGGGTCAGTGGTGATGGAAAAGAGGAAAAAGGACCTGAGAGGTGTTCATGAGGCAGGAAGTGCAGAATGTCCTGACCAATGAAAGCTGAGGGTAAGAGAAAGGGAGGAGTCACGACCAGGTCTGTATTCAGTGTGGGAGAAAAATGATGAATCACTGGCGCGGGGGAGGGGCAGTGAGTGCTTGTGGAATATGCTGGTGGAATTAATCCACCGGTGCTTGAATATACTCCTCTGCTCACATAAATCTGGAAACATCGAGAGTTGAAACAATGGAGTGAACAAGGTATGGGGTTAAAAGCGAAGAGGATCTTTTCTCCCAGCTCTTTATTGGGGCTTCAGGGACTTTAAAAAGAACTTGTTGGAGCTGTTGTTTGCTTTCCTGCCATATCCAGTTCCCAGGCTCCAGATGAACACAGTCTTCTTGATGGCTGCAGAGTCCTCACGTTATCTTGCCTGGTGTTGGAAATGCCTCTCTTTAATCCTCCTGTTTTTCCTCAGCATTTTATCTCCTGAACTCCTGCTATTGTTGGGATGTACCTTGAAAGTGCCAGCCATAGTTTGTGATTGATGAAAAAGTATCAGCTGGCATTTTACTACTGTACATTTTCAAACCTAAACTTGAGAATGAAGGAAAGCAATTGGTCCATGATAGAAAATTTAAAGGTTGTTCATTATGTACATTTAAAAGGAACTCTTTAATGAAATTACATTTTGTTTAATGTGAACTAATCCTGTGATATTTTATTATTTATATTTGGTCTGATATTTGGAGTACGCCTTTAGAATACAATGTTAAATCAGTTCATCAATGTATAATGCAGTTAAGGATAAGATGTCCTAGAATCTATGCAAATCTCTGTATAAAGTTATGATGACGTTAGGGTTTTTTGTTTTGTTTTTTTGTAAGTCTTCTGCAGCCACAAATTACCTTAGAACTATATTTAAGAAAGCATATTATTCCACAGTAATAGATAATTTGTAAGATATCAATCTTTGATGTATCTCATTCTGTTTCTTACATGTTTATTGGATCTCATAAATTTAGAAGCATTTAATTTTTTCTCATTGCAGTGAAACTTCGTAGTAAAAGTAGAATATTTGAAAAAATATATAAGTTATTAAAAAAGAGAAGAATCACCCATTAAAACCTATAGATAAAATATGTTTTTTACATATAAGAGCTATATATAAGCAATTTTCCTAGGCTGTGTAATACTCTTTAGGAATATAATTTTTTTTAAAGAATTTACGTATTTATTTATTATTTATTTTTGGCTGTGCTGGGTCTTCGTTGCAGTGCGCTGGCTTCTCACTGCAGTGGCTTCTCTTGTTGCGGAGCATGGGCTCTAGGTGCGTGGGCTTCAGTAGTTGTGGCGCACGGGCTTAGTTGCTCCGTGGCATATGGGATCTTCCCAGACCAGGGCTCGAACCCGTGTTCCATGCATTGGCAGGCGGATTCCTAACCAGTACACCACCAGGGAAGCCCTAGGAATATAATTTTAACCATTATTTAATAATCTATTTTGTGAATGCGCATACTTTATTTACTCTCTCATATATATATACACACACACACACACTAGAAATTTCCACTCTTGACAAATTATTACTATTATAAATAAGATTTTGATGAGTACTCTTGAACCTATAGCTGTTAAATATCTCGGTTAAATATTTCTTAAGGTTGTATTTTTATATGTAGACTCATTGGATCAAAGTATTTGAAAATCTGTGTGTTGTCACATTTCCTTTTGACCAAGTTGTGCCAGGATCAAAAAATATTCCAAAATACAGCCAGAATAATGCTGTATTTATGATCATTGTTCTGCAGAATAATCATAAGAAAATGGGCCCTTAGATACTAACGTAGGCCTCTATCTTAGGAAACGGCTTTTTTTTTTTCCCCCCGCAAAAGTCACTTGGCATTGTTTTACCTACAATCTCAGTAAGAAGAATTTTTCGCCTGTGCTTGATACGTAGAGAAATTATCAGTATGCAGGTAGCAATGGTCAGTTTTAGTGTGTCTGGACACCAATTATACCATTATTATTTGAGATCATGTTGTTTTACCATCTGAGTGATTTATCCATTAAGTCATATTTGACAAGTATATTGATATCAAAATTCATTATAGTATTAATACCACTTGATTGAACTTTTCTCTGGGCCACAGTGCTACAAAATTATGCATAATTGTCTATTTATTATATCCATAACATATATTGGAAAAGAAACTTGGATTAAAGTGTTTTACAGAAGTGTTTTCCATTTGATTGAGAAGATAGTGCTCTCCAAGGTAGGCTCTCCTTTAGTCTTTTCTTCTTTTTTTTAAAGGGAAACTGAATTCTTTAAATTTTGGGTTGGCCAAGACGTTCATTCGGGTTTTGACGGCCGTCTTTTGGAAAAACCCGAACGAACTTTTTGGCCAAACCAATATTAGACTGCAAAAAATGATAACACACCTGTTAGTGGCAATGTATGCAACAAGTATTTACCAAATTCTAGTGCCCTTGGTACTGTGAAACCTGAACACAAGATCATTGAAGTAAGGGAGAGTGAGCATGCTATGCCGTTTAGCCAACTTTGAGGCATGTTGTAAGCGTGTGGTGGCAGACTGCCTGGTTTAGAAACCTCGTGAGTTTTTACTAGTCATGTGATCTTGGACCACATATTTAAATTCCAGGTGCCTCAGTTTCCTCACCTATAAAATTAACTTGACAGTAGTTCCTAAATTGCGACATAAAACAATGATTTTAGTGCAGTGTTTGGCATGTAGTAAGCATCAGATAAATCTTACCTACTATTTAGATGAGAAGTAAACTAAAATTACGAAACACATGATTCCTCCCACGTGTTGCTTTTCTCCTAAAGTGACACACATTTCTGGACCTGTTGCAGGACTGTAAGGAGAGTCATGTAGCAGCTTGGTTCATGTAAATAGTTGAGCTGGGGAATGCATGAACTGTACATCATTATTAGTGTATGTTTTCAGGATCTTTGAACCAACTGTGGTAAGCACGCAAGGAAGGCTAATTTTCTTTCCTCTTCTTGGGCCAAGTTATTCTAGATACGATTTCCCCAGTATGTTATAAAGAAATTATAATGAATCAGTTTCAAGGCAGGATGTCTGCTTTGGTCTCTCAAATCCCATTTTAGTGTGCTTTGTAGCAGTGGTTTTGATAGGTAAATAGGTATATCTCCGTGTGTTGTCAACCCAAGTGAAATTACAATCACAGGTTTAAAGCCAGTCCAGACCTTATTCCTGGTGCTAATTGGGGATGTGCTAGTATGCGCAAAATTGGTTAAGAGGAACACGTGAGTAAATATCTTAAAAACTCCTCTATTATCTTTAAAGTGTGTGTGTGTGTGAGAGAGATAATATTCTGGAAAACAAAAACAAATGTAACGGTAACTGGATGGTTACATTGAAATTGACTTAAGTATTTCTTCCCATACTTAACAACATAACAGCATTTATGGGGCTTCTGGTCTTTTGGAAAAATGCAGTTGAATTCTGGGAAGCTACAGAATCTAGCCTGTAATTATTATTTAATATTATTGGGTATCAACATGCCTTAACTGTAAAATAGGCAGAGTGAGACATGGTACTTTTAAGTTGGGATGCCAATTAAAAGTAAATGTAGTGTAAGGCAGTTGTGAATTTTAATGAATTATTTCATTTGTATGTGTTTGGATAGCTTCTCCCAGTCTTCTGCTACAGGGCTTCAAAGATTGTCTGTACCCTGGAGCCTTAAAACAGCTATTTCATAATGTTAATTGATAGCTATTCTGGTCTTCTTCTAGGATGCTTTCACACTACCTTCAAGTCCCCTAAATTCATAAGTATATTCCAAACAAAGCTGATAAAATTCACCCTAGTATCAACTAAAAATTAAGAACATCTCCATACATGAATTCCTGTCACTGAAAGACAGTTCAGTGTCATGTATTTTCAGGATCTGTAATTCACAAATCTGAACATTTGGAAAAGATTGCTTTCATTATTCTCACCTCTTCCTCCGACCTTCATCTTTCCCCTTAACCAGACTGCTCTGATTTCTGTTTCTTGCATCGAGGAGGCTCTAATGTTAACCCTGTCCTACTCCTCTTCACAACTTGTTCTCAGGAAGAATTTTGAAAATTATATTCACCCTATTCGTATTCTTACAAATGACTGATGAAAGTTAAATGTGTTCCTTACTTCTAAAGAGCCTTTCTTTTCTAAAGAGAAGAGATTTGTAATCAGAGAAATACATCACCATCACTAATGGTGGAATTCAAAGAATCTGTCCCAGTTGCTGGAAATACTTTTGAGGAGGTAGGATCATCACTAGCACTGTGTGAAATCATGACCTAGAACTGGATTTCTGCCTTCTCTGCTTGTAGACTTAGAGCACATACTTTTTCTTTTTACCATTTACTTTAACCTATTCACTAATAAGAAACAGATGGAATGATTTCCATCTGCTTAAAATGGTGGGATCCAGCTGTTACAAAGGTGATTATGATTTATCCATGAAAATAGGGAGTGTTTCTCTGTCAACTTGGGAATAATCAGCGAGCACACAGAAATACAGGTTAACAAAGAGCTAGGGAAAACAGATTGCCTAGATTAATTTTGTGTATGCTCTGTGATATAGAAGACCTCACAATATTTAATTCTTTGCATTGTAAAGATTTTCCTTCAAAAACACAAAAATGCTAATATTTCATATCCACAGGTGATTAACATTTTTGTTGAATTTTGCTCACTTTCTATACATATTGTTTAGTGAAATTGAGATCATGTTTGATTTTGTATGTTGCTTTTAAAATGTTCAGATATTTTCTATGTTAATAAAATTTTTAAGCATTATAGTTGTTTAATATTATTTAGTTGTAACACTTCACATTTATAATAAGCATACTATTGTTATTTAAGTTGCTTCTAATCTATTAAGATAAACGTATTTCTCAATGTAAAGATTTGTTGCTTTTAACATTCTTAACATTGACCACATTAATTATCTGAGATTTATTTGTGTACAGAGTATAAAATGAGGTTCTATAGTGACTTTTTCAAATAGTTGATTGCAATCAGTGGTTTTTTTTTTTTTTGCGGTACGTGAGCCTCTCACTGTTGTGGCCTCTCCCGTTGCGGAGCACAGGCTCCTGACGCGCAGGCTCAGCGGCCATGGCTCACGGGACCAGCCGCTCCGCGGCATGTGGGATCTTCCCGGACCGGGGCGCGAACCCGCGTCCCCTGCATCGGCAGGCGGACTCTCAACCACTGCGCCACCAGGGAAGCCCCGGAGCATCTTTTGAATGACAATTATTTGGCCAGATAGGGTGATTTTACACAAACTGCAAAAAAAAAAAAAGTCTACTTTCATGTGCCATTAAATATGGTTCTCCTTTTTTGGGTGCAGCATCACAATTTCTGTTAAAAAAAAAAAAATAGGGCAGTAAAGGTTAACTTAGGCTATTTTGGGAATAAATAAGAGTTGGCTCAGAGCTACCAACCTAAAATTCTATTTGAAGATAACTCCTTGAAAGTAAGGCTTGAGTGCTTTTTGTATCTAGCAAATCTCTTAGCTAAATGTCATCATTTTGATGTTTTAATAATGTATGTTTGCTGATTATAGGATAACAATGATAAGTTCTATGTCCATTTATCTGGTTATATTTGAGAAATGAAAGATTTATTTCTCTTAGTAGCCATTATTAGGAAGCATGTGAGAGACTCAAGAGCTCAGAGGGCGGGCGGGGCAGAGTTTTTCCTATACCCTGAGTGCTGGGAATGGCTCCGCATGGACTCCTTTAAAATGCAGTTACCTTCCCGATCTTGACCTCTGACTGCCCTGTCCTCCTTCTCTATCAATTGCTGAGAGAATTTGGATCTCTCCCACTAAGTTTTGAAAGCTCTTGTATTTTTAGTCTTACCTGTTCTACCTCAAACATTTCCCCCTGATGGATCTCATGAGCTTCTGTTTATCATCTCTTTCAGATAAATCTTTTTATCAGATGTTGGCTTCATATGAAAAACAGTAATCCATTTGTGGGACAGACTGATCCACGTACAATTTGATTCCATGAACTGGAATCTACTCAAATCAGAACAAAAAGGAAGAACTTCTCCTGGTGCTAGCAAATAAGTGTTTTTCATCTGATTGAAACTTTATCTAGACTTGGTTGTCTTTTTTGGTTAAAAAAAAAAAATTGCATCTGTTCCTTATGCATTTTTTTCCAGGAAGGTGCTAATGAGTATTTCTTCTTATAAAAATTTTATTGAAGTATAGTTGCTTTACAGTGTTGTGTTGAATTTCTGCTGTATAGCAAAGTGACTCAGTTATGCATACATGTTATATTTATTCTTCTTCATATTCCTTTCCATTATGGTTTATCACAGGATATTGAATATAGTTCCCTGTGCTCTACAGTAGGACCTTGTTGTTTATCCATTCTCTATATCATAGTTTGCATCTGCTAAACCCAAACTCCTGATCCTTCCCCCCAACCACCCGCCCTCCCCATCCTTACGCATTTTTATCTGTAGTTAGAGTTATTAGTTGTTTTTGTTTTTATAACTTGGCATTGAGTCTGGAACCAGCCTCCACACTTGCATTTTTTTGATGGTGAAACCACTCACAAAGCCTAACAACAGTAACAATGGCCAGGAGTCAGGCATGAGTCCAGGGAAAGAGATGGCTAATTTGAAGAGAAGAGTTAGGGAGCACTCACAAATTCATACCAGCCCCTTTGAAATTGAATCCTATTGTTAATGACTGAGAGACAGCCTTTGCCCCTTCTTCCACTGACCTCTTTCAGTCACACAAGCTGGACAAGAGAAATGATATCAGTAGAGTAGCAGAGCTGGGGAGAAGTGGCAACCATTATTAAAAGGCAGCAGGACCCTATAATGTAAAAGTTAATGCTACTTCTTTGTCATATTTTGTATATGAGATTCTGTAAAATGGCCTCCTATGTGCAGAATATAATCATATTTTAGTCCAAAAGGAGGAATATTAGACATTTTTGAAACCATGTAGCCTTATGACACACACATGCATGCACACATGTCAGTGTACTTTTAATTTTAAAATTGTTATACTTTTAAATTGTTTAAAGCAGGGTATCATGTTCTAGATATAGAAACAGTGCATAAATATATCTTGAGAGAAACTACTCTTTTCTAGTCTACACTATATTTTATCTAGAGTAGACACAGATTGGAGAGCTGATTTTTAAATCAGCTCTTTAACCATGAGAAATTCACGTTCCCCAATTGTTATTCATTGATGAACAGAGGATTAGAAATATATGAGGGTTTTGTTTTTTATTTGCTTTTTTGTTCATTTGGTTTTGTTTTATTTTTTGACCACAGGAACTCAAATATTTTACATAAAGATTCTAAAAAGTAAATTTCTCCACCATTCACTTTTTGAAGGATTATTTCTTGGATAAGCCAACTGCATGGCAGGGATAAATCGGAAGGATATAAGGATCTGTAGATATTTCAGTATCAACTTGTATAGGAGGCTTACGAAAATTATGAGTTTTATAGAAGTCTGAGAAAAGCTAGTTTAGAAGTGGTCTGGAGAGTCACACTGAAGTAATGCAATCTTAGTGGTATCTTATACTAGATATTAATTTTTAAAATTCAGGTCCTATAAACATTTTAGTGTTGATAGCAAAACTATGGTTATGATACATTCAAAATTATATCTGAGAGTTAAAAAGAGTTTTCTATTCAAAAAATTTCAACCAACTTTTCCTATCTGTTTTTCACTTCTCTTATCTCCCTGTAAACTGTACAAGATGTGTCCAAAAAATCCCTTGGATATATTACACGTGTTTATTTACAGGACATAAATTAGGCTTTTTTGTGTTAACATTTATAATTATTAAAATTTCCTAATTCAGTCAAAAGTTTATATACGCATATACACATACATACATATGTATTAGAATGATTTCCCAATACTCTCTTTTGATATACCAGATTTTAACTTGGTGTTACAGAGAGAAAATCGTGGTGACTTACTATTTTGACATGCAGGGTTTAAAAATGCATTAAAATCTAATGATTATTTCAAAGCAATAAACTGCTTGGATTCTATCAGTCCTTAATATCATTTAATTTACTCTTGACAGAAACAGCATTTGTCATGTTTTATCATCCATGGATTTTGCTATATGTTATATTTTCTACAGTCATTTTATATTAAAAAATGTGTGGAATGTAGTTTAGAGCTCAGGCTTCTTTGGGTGGAACAAAAGATCAGCTCAACTAGGTGGGACCTATTAGAACTGAAGGGAGACCTGGTATCATCGAGGCTCAGAAATGGAACCAACAGCATCGGAGCCTGACTGGCTCCTCTCGCAAATCCATCAAGTTAATACCTGACAGAGAGCAAGAAGTGTAGACATTAAAACTCTGGCTTTTATTTCAGAAAAGCTCTTGATACTGCTTCACACTCACACTTGATGTTATCTTTCAACCTTTACTTGTCTTTTTGAAGTCTTTTTTAGTTTTAATGGAAAAATGAATGGTATATTTATTTGTTTAGTAATCTCTTTTCCAAAGAAGTATATTTTGTTAAATACCTGTAAGTTTGGTAAGGGTCTCTAATGGGCTCAAAATATCAACTTGGTGACATGATCACTGAGCCATTTCAGATGCAACCTCTCCAACTGTTTATTGGATTGATTCTATCTTTCTACTAGGGAGCACTTAGATTTTTGTCTTTCTTTAGGAAATATTCTGTGATCACCACCTTATTAAAGCAACTCACTAGATATTTGGTTATAGTTAAAGCTATAAGATATGACAGTATTATTCTTTCATTAGTTGCACATGTCCCCTGTCTTTTTCCTGTGAATACGCAAATGGCAGATGTCAAATTGGGAGGAAGTGTGTGTTTCAGACAGTTCTTAGATTGATCAAGTACATTCTACATTCTTTTACCCCAAATAGGTGCTGCTTTTTGTTTGTGAAGCATCACCTTTTGTTAGTTGCTTTAAGATTTTCAAATACCTAGTGACAGTTCATCTAATTTCCCCACATTGGCCTATACTGTTAAGCACTTAAATAAAAAAAAATTGATAAGTCGTTGCTCCATCAAGTTGCCCCATGAAAAGGTCTCTTTTAGAATTTTTAAGTTGCTTATGTGGCTCAGATCGATGGTCACTGTTGTGTTCTTTGACCATCATTCTACATCTTGGAAGTGTCCACCCAGCTTATCTAGGCATCTTATGTGGGCCTACTTGCTTGTAATTGGGCCTAATTCTTAGAAGATTTCTACAGAGGTAATTTCATCTCATTAAAGTTAGTTCAGTAGTAATGCATCTGAACGGTATATATTCAGTCACTTCTTGGTTAGCAAAACTTCTTTCCACATGATTGTAGGATGTACTAAATTTTGCGTATATAGAGGGTCAGTTTTACCTCTGAAATTCTCTAAGAATGTTGACAACTCTAGGTGTTAAGATACCTATTAGAGATTCTCTCTCTGTCTCTGTCTCTTCCCCACCTGCCCCCGTGAATGAACTCTAAAATAAAAAGTAATGAACGAATTGTATGTATTCGTAGCAATATTACACGGATATAACAGAATTATTTTACAGATGAATTATTTTGAAATTCCATCTAGTTTTCTGGCAGTTATAAAGAGATAACCTAGACATATTGAAGAAACACAGGTCATTTATCCAGAATTATAATGTGTTTCGTTTGTATTTAATAATATACTGAATTTAACTTTCTACATCCAATGCCTCCAGGATTGTATTGAGATTTAATGGTGGAAGATTTAGAAACACATCTAAAAGGGATTTGTTTTAATTACTAATAAAGTTCTTTTTATCTGTCACCTCCACATATAGTTTGGTTTCATGATCATAATTTCAGTAAATTATTTTTATTATTGAATTATTTTTAAAAGACTATAATTTAAAAAATAAAACTCGATTTCAGCTTTCGAAGTTATAATATCACACACAGTATCTGTAGTTGCATTTCAGTATTACTATGTACTTCTTGGGTATTTTAGAATTAATATGTTTCACTAAATTTTTACAGCAAAGTAACAAGATAAATACAGGGTAGCTACTTTGTTTGCATTAAAAATGTTCTTCCTTGGTAGTTGAATGGGGGAAAAGCTAAATGCAAAGCATAAAGTATATTTCTCCTCCAATGTGGGCTTTTGTTTGGTTTATATTGTGATTTCTTTTTGTTTGCATTTCTGTCTCCTCTGTACAAGGCAGTGAATTCTCAAATGCAGAAAATAGTAATTACTGTTTACCTAACATCTAGCATATCTGGCACATGTGTGGGAAAATATTTGCTTCATATCATTTTGTGATGACTTTTAGTTTAACTATAATTTTAATATAAATGTAATTTAAATCAATTTACGAGATATTCAGAAGTTTTGGGCTGATCGATACCATCTTTAATTCTAAAATATTGTCCAATATACCATGGGGCTCAGAGGTTAGAATGGTATTATCCCTGCATCCCAGTCATATTTCCAGTCTGTTGCTGGATGGTGAGGACTCTGTAGGCAGGGAAACTAAGTTGGAACCTTCGTAGTTGTCTAGGGGAGTAGCAATAAAAATCAGAAATAGTATGATGGAAATAGAAATGGAAAGATACTAGACTGAAGAGAGATAGAGATGAAAAACTCAAATGAATTTTGCAAGTGATTTGATGTTGAGGATGAAGAGGTGGTTAAGACAAGAATTACGGATTTCCAAGCCTGGGTAGTGGAGAATGATGGGGTCCTTATCAGGGAAAACAGGGAACGGCTCTGTATGCAGACCTTTCTCATTAGTTTAAATGAATTTGAAGCAATAGCAAGTGGGAAAATGTACAGAAAGGGTGAAATACCAGAAAATTTGCAACTTAGGATATGTGTAGGATTTGAATATCAGATTTGAGCGTTATAAAATGTTGTAGCGGGGCTTCCCTGGTGGCGCAGTGGTTGAGAGTCCGCCTGCCGATGCAGGGGACACGGGTTCGTGCCCCGGTCCGGGAGGATCCCGACTGCCGCGGAGCGGCTGGGCCCGTGAGCCATGGCCGCTGAGCCTGCGCGTCCGGAGCCTGTGCTCCGCAACTGGAGAGGCCACAACAGTGAGAGGCCCGCGTAACGCAAAAAAAACCAAAAAACAAAAAGTTGTAGCTGAACAAGAACTGGCACAAAGCTTAATTTGGTAGCTGAAGAAAATGAGTCCCAGGAGAATGAAGTAATATGGCCAAGGTCCCAGAGATGCTGTCAAAGTGAAGACTGTAATCCTCATCTCTTTTCTCAATACCTTCTTCCCCACTTTCTTACCTGTAAATTGAAAATATATGTGGGAACAAATGTAACATTTTCGGTGAGGAGTGCAGTAAAAAGAGTCCAGAGGGCTATTTTAGATGTGAAAAAGAGAAAAAGGAACACTAGAAATGTTGGATAATATTATTTTAAAAATCAAGAAGAAAGGAACTTTTGATCCTAACTTTTTAGGCTCTGGCAGTTTTATGAAACTTTTAAGTAGTCAGACTTAGATTGTGAAATATTGGTTCTTCATAAAGTGTTGAAGTGCTTTCCATAATTAAAATTCTCATGGATTTGAATTTTCTCATAAGTTTTTCATACTAAGCCCTTTTGATAGAAACCATAACAACAAAACCACAACATAACCTTTATAATGGACTTATACAAATCTAGAGTGCCATGATAAATCGTTGATTGTTTTCTTTTTGAGAAAGATTCTCTTCAACGTGCATATTAAGCTATTATTTTAATCCACAAAAATTGACAAAATTAAAGAGTTTGAATAAAATAATTTGTTTCAACCACAAATGGATAATTCTCCATGTAAGAAGTGTACAGTATTTAATAGGTCTCCTCTTACATTCCAGGTGGGTCTTAAGCAACCACTTGCATGATTGTATTCTAAATCCAGGTATATGTAATTATTGTGAATATCCTTTTAAAGTGTTTTCTTTACTTGTTCCTTTTCCAATAACAAGACCAAACAACCATTATAGCCTTCATGTATTTCTTTGGAAATTAATTTAAGTGGAGAAAATGTATATAGCTCTAACTTCTGTTCTTTCTCATTCTCACCCATGGAAAGCAATAAGAGATTCCTGATGTATTAATTAGTGATAGGTAACGCTTGATTGCTATTCAATTAGAAAGCTCTTTTGTCCCATATAACTCTCTGAAGAAAGACAGAGGGGAATGAGAGAAAGAGAGTAATTGAGATTAAAATAATTATTTCAATCTGGGAAATGTGCCATTTGTTTTATTACTGGAAGAGTGATCCACTTAGAAACAGTTGCCAAATCTTCCTTTCCTGAAGCTGATACATGGTTTCAGGTACAAGAAATACATGTTTTTTAAATGTTCAAAAGGCCACTAGATTTAACTGTCCTTACATGGAAAGAAAATAATACTAAGCACAAAAAGATGTAACTACTATCACATTTTAGAAATATTTTAAAGTGATTTAAGAACTTTTATGTAGAATCCAATTCAAACATAGATATTAACAATAGTGATAATTGCCTTTGTACAACCGAATAATCAAGAGATGGGTAGGATGATGACAAATTTTTTTGGAATTTAATAGAGAAGCTGGGGTTGAGTAATTCATAAGTAAAGAGGCAGGAAGCTGTGCTCCATGATGAAATGGCTGAGTCAAGGACAACTCCTGAATACCTGTTTTCTGGTCTGATTCTATCACCATTACCTTGGATCAGTTTCTGTCACTCTTTAGGTGTATATTATTTCTGCATAATAACTGACTGTTAAAGGTACAGCTTACAACAACAAATATTTATTTATTTCACATAGTTTCTGAGGAT
Organism: Physeter macrocephalus; assembly: GCF_002837175.3. Taxonomy (NCBI): domain Eukaryota; kingdom Metazoa; phylum Chordata; class Mammalia; order Artiodactyla; family Physeteridae; genus Physeter; species Physeter macrocephalus. The sequence goes on from NC_041218.1 coordinate 82,714,931, forward strand.
CAGGAATGTAGGAATGAGGTAGTTCTTGTCCAAGATCTCTAATGAGATGCATTCAAGCTATTGGCCTTGGCTGTAATCTGAAAGTGAACCGGGGCTTGAAGTTCCAGGCTCACTTATGTTACTGCCATCAGGAGACTTTAGTTCCTCACCATGTAGGATCCTCCTTAGGGCCGTCCCAGTATGGCTTTCCCTAAAAAGAGTGATCAAAGGGAGAGCAACAGAAAGAACACCCAAGATGGAAGCCACGCTGTTTTCATAACCTAATCTTAGAAGTGACTTCCCATTACTTCTGCTGTATCTTGTTTTTAGAAGTGAATCACTAAATCCAGCTCACACTCAAGGGGATGGGAATTAAGCTTCACCTCTTGGGCTGGGGAGCAGGGTATATCAACAAATTGGTAGACATACTTTAAAACCACCACAGGGCTTGCGGATGCTCTCCTTTGAGTATCTTTTTAGTTCAATGGTTGTTTCATATCTTGAGTCTACAGACATATATGTGTGTATATATATATATATGAATCTTTATATATATATATATATTAGAATCTTTAGAGTACTTGATGAGTAGCTAAGGATATAAGGAGTGGTGATAGTGATGATGATGACCATGCATACTTATATATTCATTAAAAGCTTACTATGTCACAGTCACTGAACTAGGCACTTAAGAACTAAGCATTTTGTTAATTTGCCCAACAGTCCTATAAAATAGATATTAGTATTCCTGTTTTCGATAAAGGAACTAGAGAACAAAAGTTAAGTAACTTAAGTTAAATAAATTATAAGTGGCAGTTTTAGAATCCAAACTCATGTTATGTGATTAAAAAAGATATATGTATATAGGTAAATATATATATGTAATCTGATTTTACAAAGTTGATACTGATTTTAAGCTTGTAATTCTTAAATGATACATATTTCATTTAAAAAAGAAAAGTGATTTTCTTCATTTTCCCTTTAATTATGATCCCACTATGATAGTTTGAGGTAGTGCAGGCTCTCTTTAATATCTTTCCTTTCTTGTTTATTTGTTATCTACAACTCTTGGATGTCAGGCCATTTTCTTCATCTCAAAGGGCCTAGTGTTAGGAAGAAATCCTTATTTTGCTTGAATGTGATAGTATCTGAAAACGTGGCTAAATTTCAGTTTTTGTTGTTTTTTTTTTATTTGTTTATTTTTGGCTGCGTTGGGTCTTTGTTTCTGCGCGTGGGCTTTCTCTAGTTGCAGCGAGCGGGACCTACTCTTCGTTGCGGTGCGTCGACTTCTCATTGCGGTGGCATCTCTTGTTGAAGAGCACGGGCTCTAGGTGCGTGGGCTTCAGTAGTTGTGGCTCGCGGACTCTAGAGTGCAGGCTTAGTAGTTGTGGCGCACGGGCTTAGTTGCTCCACTGCATGTGGGATCTTCCCGGACCAGGGTTCGAACCCGTGACCCCTGCATTGGCAGGCAGATTCTTAACCACTGCACCACCAGGGAAGTCCCTAAATTTCAGTTTTAATTGAAAAATCTGGAGTTATACATTATCCAACACTGCTGCAAAGAGAATTCTCAGTAACTTTTGTATAAACCTCTCTTTAAAATATTATGTCTTATCATATTACCTGTTTAAAAACAAAAAAAACTTAGCAAAAGTAAACAAAAAGTAATTTCATTAAAACACATAGGAGAAATTCTCCTTGGTTTCAGATATACACACAAAGTCTGTAAGGTGTACCCCAGAAGGGTTCCTTATAAATCTTGCATATTGGTTCCTTTGACCTTTCTTCTCACATGAGGGATTCGTTGTATGCATCTTTTTTTTTTTATATAAATTTATTTATCTATTTATTTTTGGCTGCCTTGGGTCTTCGTTGCTGCACGTGGGCTTTCTTTTTAGTGGTAGCAAGCGGAGGAGGCTACTCTTCGTTGTGGTGCACAGGCCTCTCCTTAGGGTGGCTTCTCTTGTTGCAGAGCATGGGCTCTAGGCTCACAGGCTTCAGTAGTTGTGGCACATGGGCTCAGTAGTTGTGGCTCGCGAGCTCTAGAGCGCAAGCTCAGTAGTTGTGGCACACGGGCCCAGTTGCTCCGCGGCATGTGGGATCTTCCCGGACCAGGACTTGAACCCATGTCCCCTGCATTGGCAGGCGGATTCTTAACCACTGCACCACCAGGGAAGCCCTCGTTGTATGCATCTTTAATCTAAATGTGATAGACCAACTTCCTACTGAATTGTCTCTGAGCAGAAGGAAAAGGACAAAGATGGTGCATCTTATTTAGAGAAGAAAACTCAACATAACAAAATAAAACATGTCAAACAAGGAAAGGTATGGATCTTCAGTAACCAACACAAACAAAATAAAACACGTCAAACAAGGAAAGGTATGGATCTTCAGTAACCAACACAAAGCAAGTTGGTGGCTGAACAGTGGGGTGCTGTGGAAGCCAGGCCTCTTGACAGGACAGTGCTCAGCTGACATGGAGAGGGCCCCTGCTGAGGGCATTCACTCTGGCTTCAGCCAGGGGACTCAGATAAAAAACCCTCTTGGTACTCTACTCTTTCTCTATATTTCAGTAACTTGTTCAAAAGGCGTGCCTATGGAAACACACAGGAAAATGAAAACAAAACAAAAGAAACTCCTGCTGAGAAGGAAAAAAAATTAACTCCCTGCTTTGAAATTTATTTTGAGGAATATCTCAAGCAACCAACTGACTTGATATAAATTGATAAACACTTCAGAGACAGCTTCTAAAACTGAATAAAGAGTGAGAAGCCAAGAGAAAGAAGCCCTAGGAAAGCCAGTCAGTATGTTTTCACAAGTAATCTCATTAATCCTTATATCAACTGAATGAAGTGGGTAATAGCATTGTTATTTTACAGATTAGAAAACTGAGTCACAGGATACTCGTTTCTCTCGTATGTGAAGAGCAGTGATCCAACCCCAATTTCATAGCTAAGGTCCTGATTATTTCCATTTTCCCTTCTGCTTCATCAAACATGCCTCAGAGCTGAGTTTAGTGTGGCATTTTGACCGAACACATGTTGTATGACTGAAAATGTAGAGAGGTACATTTGGTTATTTATCAATCATAATCGAAGTTCAACAAGTTCAACAGATGTTTCAATCATATAAATACACTAGAAACCTAACATTTTAAAGATACAGGTGTTGATATGCTAAAAAAAAGAAGAGTATGAAAATAATCCTTAATTTAACTATTTTGGAAATAAAAATAAAATGGAATGTGAAAATACAGATGGACAAAGGCCTAGTATCTTTGGTACTGAGACTTCTCTGTCTTCGTTTGTACTTTAGACCTATGTGCGTACATACATGTACATATGAATAGTATAATGGTTTCTTCAATGAGCAAGTATTTAAAATTCTGTTATGAGTTGGAGAAACAAAATGACCTTAAAAATGGAGAAAAGTGTATGTTAGACATAGCAGATAAAAGATAGGTGTGAGGGCTAGAATGTAATACCATCAATATAATAAATACCATCAATATAAAAAAATCATAAAATTTGACAAATCAGACTAGCGTTAACAAGGTTTGGCTAGTGACTCTGGAAGGGTTTTAGAAGGTTCGACAATTTATTCTTTGATATATAGAGCTAGAAGTCATTGGGTTAGCAACAACTTTTCATAAAAGAGAAGCTGTAAGAACTAAAACATTGTATTTGCTCACAAGAACGGAAACTCATGAAGGAACCAGAGAGCCTCAGAAGAAAATAGAAGAGCGAAAGCAACATTCTCTTGATTAGTTCTGTCCCAGAAACATGAGTACAGCAGGCAGGATACATTTAAGGAAATAGAACCTCCATTGTAGTCTGCTGAAGATATGATGGCAGAAGGGACACAAGGAGATTATTAAATTCACCCTTTTTCACCATTGTTAGGGATAACTTCCCATGACCAAATTGCATCATAACTTTGACCTGTTTTCAATAAAATTCATGTATAACTACTAGTGTTCTGATTTTCATGTATTTGTTCATTTATCTGGGGCACAGGGAAAACAAATGAAAGCTCTCCTAGTTTTATTTTTCTCTCTGTTGTATAATAGCAATAATTACAACTGTTATTTACTTCTAGCTAAATTTATCTCTGTCTTCTTTATATCTTCATATTTATCTAAAAATAACATACTTGCATAATAAAACTTAGTTGAATATAAAATGATATTTCATGGGATAGGAGAGAAGTTTAGTTCTCTTTTTGGACTCTTCAGTGTTCATTTGAAGTCTGGGGAATAGTCACCATTTATGCTTATTTTTAGTTGCATTTCAGAAAAATCTTTTCTTAAGAACCCTTGAACCAAATGGAAGCAAACTTCTTCAACAACAAAAGAACTTATGGATTAATAGCCTTATTTGTTCTCTTTTGAGTAAAATAAAGTTTAAAAGAACTCCACAAATTCTGTGTTGAAAATTCTTAGAATATTGGGGTTTTTTGGTAAGTTTTCATTCTGCTAATTACTTAAGAAAAAAGCCACAGGAATATAGCATGAGAATAACTATAGCAAGAGAATTAGGTAAAAAAGAATTTATAGAAATTCAGTAGAATGCAAAGAGAACGTGTAGTGAGATGATTGTGGCTAAAGGAAGCATTTCGGCCAGGAAGGAGAGAGCAGTCAACAGGTCTTCAAGCCCTTGATTAAGTGTCTGCGTCTGGAAACTGGAAGACCAAATGGCTCAGAATGGTTGGTTTCCACTTAATTTCTTTCTTGGAGCCAAGCATTTGTAAAGATGATTGGCCAGAGGTAATTTATGCAAAATGATTCCAGTGAAGGAAATGAAATGCCAGAGATGCTGGAAAGGGTAAGGCAGTCATATTCTGTGTGCCAAAAGGATCCATCTCCCACCTTCAGAAGTTTCTTCTTCACTTTAGGGGAACAATAAAAAGTGAAATTAAAAGGAAGGACTGCTTAGAATTAATCATTTTGATTCTTTTTAACATCTCTCTGAGGACACATGAATGTCCATGGCATTCAAGGAAAGACAAATTAACTTATGCTTTTCTTACTGCTCTTACTAAGAGCGTCTTACTCTCCTCAGAGCATCTCTCTCCTTTCAGGGACACACTGACTGACAGTTTGTTCCCATTGCCTCCTTTTTATCCCCATCCTGTGGAATCCAGGCAGATTTTTCTGTTTAAAGGAGAACTCTGATCAGTGAACAATGACAAGGTATCCTTTGGTGAACATCTGTGATTTTGCAGGCCTGATACTAGGTGTTTTACAAACACTGTCTTCTTCAATCATAACATCAACTCTGCATGGCAGTGTGCTGTGTTCATTATGAGCTGGTACTCAAAACCATGCTGAGGTCTTTTCTGGTGACACAGTGGTTAAGAATCGCCTGTCAATGTAAGGGACACGGGTTTAATCCCTTGTCCGAGAAGATCCCACATGCCATGGAGCAACTAAGCCCGTGTACCACAACTACTGAGCCTGCTCTCTAGAGCCCATGAGCCACAACTACTGAGCCTGCATGCCACAACTACTGAAGCCCACACGCCTAGAGCCTGGGCTTCGCCACAAGAGAAGCCCCCGCAATGAGAGGCCCGCGCGCTGCAACGAAGACTAGGCCCCGCTCGCTTCAACTAGAGAAAGCCCGTGTGCAACAATGAAGACCCAATGCAGGCCAAAAAATTAATTAATTAATTAATTTAATTTAATAATAATTTTTTAAAAACATGCTGAAATTCAGAGAATCCAAAATCCATAGCCTGTCATTCAGGATGCTCCCTCCTTTGTTCCATCTATTGTTTTGTTAATTTCCACCATTTCATTTCCTATTACATTTTTGTCAGATTAGTCTATTTCCTCCTCCTAAAGTATATAACCTGTGCTTCCCTAATCATATTTCTTCTTTCTGTTCCCATGATATGGCATATCATCACTCAAAATATCGTAATTTGACGAAGCCTTCCTGAGTCTCTCTTATGGTACATGCCAGTATTTCTCTTGCTGTGGTTAATGTAAATATACAACAAATTACAAATTTGACTAGGAATTGCTTCATAGCAAGGACACTTTCAGGGAACATGTATATTCACCTCTTTGTACCTTCCATTCTCATTGTAGGAGCTTGCCCATGGAAACTTCTTACTAAGTTTGTATTGAATGAGGGCCCACTATCTGCAAAGCACTTCCTAATGTAAGGTATTATTCTATATGCTGTGAAGGCAAGAGAGAGTATAAGGCAAAATCTGTATCCCTAAATAATTTATGTTCTCTCAATAAGTCAAATGTCGTAAAGCACAGTCAGATAAGTGCAAAAATGAGATAGATGTTCAAGAAATTCAAAGGAGGGGATAAGACAATACCCTGGATGGTCTGACTACTTCAAGGAAGAGGCTGAACTTGAGATCAGCTTGAAAGATAAATCAGATTTGAATAGGTGGGGAAAGAGGAAGTGCCAAATGACAGGAAAAGTCAATGGTGGGAGTGATCCATTTGAATACAGATGGGATTAAGAAGAGCAGATTTGAGTTCTAGGTTGAAACATTCAGACTTAGCTTCACGGATACTGGGCATAGGTCCAGGCTGTTAATTTACAAAGGAGGGCAACACAGTAGTGATTATAAGAAGTAGCTTTGGAGTCAGATACCTACCTTAGGAAACTTCCTTGGTATTTATTAAGAGTCTTTCTCTGCAAAATGGAGATAAAGAGGGTTCAACTAGGTTGTTTACATTTACAAAATGCATATAGAGTCGTTAGAAGAAAATCTGACAAATGGCACTCCAGTATGCAGAAAACATTAGCTTCTACCAGGTATTTGGGATTGTCAATCTAACAGTTGTATATGTGACAGTTTGGAAAGAGAAGTAATTTTAGGCAGGGAATCTAGTTCAGTGTTAGGAAAGCTAGTGCAATCTTGACAGCAGGGGAATGAAAATTAAGGGATTTGTATGGTGAGTATTATAGTAAAACTATCAACAGGGTTGCTTATGGTGAACAGGGGTGATGTGATATGTCAAGGAGAATGCGAAGTTTTGAGCTTGAACAACAGAAAACAGGATAGTAGCACTGGTTGAAACCGAGAGAAATGGAAGTTGGATTTAAGACATTTGATGCCGTGTAGTGCAGTGTTAAATTTGAGATAGCCTCACACACACAAGTCTCTCAATGAATGTCTGCTGTTGATGGGCAGGACTAGTGGGGTGTTCCACCTTCCCCTAGCTTTTGGTGAAGCTGTTTTTGCTTTTATTTAAGTGAGGATTACTTATCACACACAGTTGTTGTTTATACCCAATTTAGAGATCCTATCATGACAGAAAATGAAAGAAAGGTAAATAAACTGATTTTTTTTCACTTCCACCCAGGATGTTTGTTCAGTTTCGGTTGACTATTCTCTGTCCCTTTAATGTGGGTTTAGATACAGTTTGCCTTTTATCCAGAGAGACACTGAGTGTTATATTTCACAATATTTTTATTTCACCCATGACATAGCATATTGGTGAAGGTAAATAATATTTTTTAGCAGGAGCAGTAGTTCTTCATAATTCTATAATGGCCCCATTTCTGTGAGAACTTTGGAATCAGATCCAATTGCAGATACAATTGTTTGTGTTTTGTAAGAGTTTCATTAAGACAGACTTTTAATAGGGCTTGTGATAAACTACAGGAAACCAGATCTGTATTTGGCATATCCAAAGACATACTTCTTAAAGCCTGGTGTACATTTCTTTGCTAACCATAAACTTTATGCCGTTTTGGCTCTTGGTCACCAAATGTCATATAGATTCTGATAACCTGAGTAAGGTCCTAAGAAAGTCCTTTGTCTTCTCTTCACTGTCAAATTAAAAATCCCGGATGTTTAAAATATATGACCTTGATGCCAGTATAGCCTCAAGTTCTCAGGAGTAGGATTGGATTAAGTCATTTTGTATGTATTCCAAGTACCCTAAGACCCAGATTCAACCCAAATGATTAGAGAGTGAAGCCTGAGTTGACTCAGGATTATTCTTAGCTTTAAAGCTAATGGCTTATGATTGTGTCTAGTTGATGGGGCATGTGGGGTAATGTCATTCACAGCTTAACTGCAGAGGCAGAAAGGATCTTATTTTCAGCAAGAAAATAAATGTACCTAGGGAAAAAATAAACAACTGGAAGCTGCATGTATGGTTAGCATGTGTAGTTAGAATACCAATTCACCTGTGGTAGGAAGAATTTTAAGATGGTGCCTAAAATCTCCACCACCTGGTGCACATGCCTTGTATAATCTTGTCCCCTTGAGTACAAGCTGGACCTGTGAATAAGATGGATTAGCATTCCCTTGATTGTGTTATGCTATGCAGCAAAAGTTATTTTGCAGATGTAATTAATTTCTTAATCAATTGACTTTGAGTTAATCAAAATAGAGATTATTCTGACCTAATAAGGAAAACCTTTAAAAGACAAGAAACGGGGACAGATACTGTTCACAAGTTGGCCTTAAAAAGGCAAACTCCTGTGTTTTGGAGAGGGCCACATGGCAGAGAATATGGCTAGAGGCCACTAGTATCTGAGCACCTCAGTCCTATAACCACAAGGAACTGAATCCTGCCAACAACCTGAGTGAGCTTGGAAGAGGTCTCCAAGCTCTACATGAGAACAGAGTCTAGCCAATACCTAGATTTCAACCTTTGAGGATTCTGAGCAGAGGACCCAGTGATGTCATTTCCTTTATTTCTGACCAACAGAGACTGAGATGATACATTCATATCGTTTTAAGGCACTACATTTCTGGTAACTTTTTATACATCATTGGAAATTAATACGCCCCTCATATACTCATTCTCATTTTATTCTATAATTTATATTCTCATTTAATCCCCAATTAATAAAGCAGAACAAGCTTTGCAGAAATAAAATGTTTCAAAGTTGAATTTTAGACATATTCTGGTATAATAAGCTGTGGACCAGCAGTCTGTGGTTGACAGCAATAGCAGAAGGCAGATTATCAGGATGTACTGTGTCGCCCATAAAAAAAAAAAATTATCGTGATAGCATCATTGTGGAGTTGGACTCAGCAACCTTGACTAAAGGGGCAAATAAGTATTGGTTCAGTCCACTCTTCTTTTTTTTTTTTTTAAACATCTTTTTTGGAGTATAATTGCTTTACCATTGTGTGTTAGTTTCTGCTTTATAACAAAGTGAATCAGTTATACATATACATATATCCCC